>NC_028356.1:3776003-3811175 GCF_000741045.1 Vigna radiata var. radiata | reverse complement strand
TGTTCCTCGTGCTGGTCCTCCTGAGTCAATGTAACAGTATCCCCTTTTAAAGGTGAATCAGCTCCTCTAAAATATGCCCTACCTCCCATACATTGCCCATGCCTTGCTGGACAATTTTTTAAACTCTTCCGCAATAAGCCCATAATAAATGTCCACGTGTTTCATTTCCAGCATTCAATCANCCTTTCTTTGTTTTCTCTCGTGCAATGCATGATGCGGATGGATGGGAGCTGGTTACGTGGGCTTGCTGTAGCGTGGTACCTCCCCACTGCTGGACTAGATCCTTGAGAAGCATTTTTTTATCCTCCTCCACGCTGCAGCTGTGGAAGCACCACTTACGTGAATTAGCCACATTCAAATCATGTGCTGGACCCAAAACCCAAGCTGCTAGATGCTTCACTTCTTGGACGTGAGATTGGTTTTTCAATTAAATTCAGCCCTCTTTTTACTTTAGCTTAAAATATAATTGATGTGGCATTTTTTCTTTAAGTCTCAAAATTTTATCCAATAATTTCCCTACAAATAATAATGCAATTAATTAGTCCAGAAAATTCAAATTAATTAAAATTAGAATTTCCGGTCAAATTAAGCACAATTAGCAGAAACGGGAAAATACCGGACATTTAAGCACGATTCCCTGATTAAATTCGGTACAATAAACTAAGTGCAGTCAATAAAATATCAACTCATCAAACATACACCGGAATGAGAGGGATCTGGAGACTGTATAGGTATGGGACTATATAGTTGAAAGATAGCTTAAAGGAATTGATTTGGCTACCCATATCACCAAAATGCATTTACTTTTCGGAAGCCTAACCCATAAGAACTCCATGGTTAAGCGTGCTTAGCCTGGAGAAATTCTGGGATGGGTGACCTTTCGGGAAGTTTTCTCGGAAAGTGTGCGAGTGAGCACAAAGCACACTGGAAAGTCTCGTGGTGATGTGTGGGGGCAGTCAACAGTCCCTGTAAGTTGCCGGGGTGTTACAACCGCCGCCGTGTCGGAGCTCTACCGGCCACCGTCATCCTTCTCTCTCTTCAACCAGGCAGAGCATCCGGAAGCTTCTCTCTCTAACTCTGTCCTCACTCTATCCAAATGTCACGCAGACACCCACTATCTACCTTTCACTCCAGATAACGGGCCGAACATGCATTAGGCCTCAAGTGTACAATATTGGGTTCGAACCAATATTTCATTCTCTCTTTTCTCATAACAATTGAAATAAACTAACTTGTGAGTTCTAACTTATTATCAACTACTATAAGTTAGATAAAAGAGTAGCTTATCAACAAGAAGCTAGAAAAATATAGTTTATTAACTAGTCACTAGCTAGTTTTAAGAAACTGTGCTAAAATTAAAATTCCAAATGGATGCATAGTGATGAGATGTCAAAAACCAAACATAAGTATTTATTATTAGAAAGTCGAATTATCACATAATTTTATTAATGACAAAAATTTATTAATAAAACAAAATTTATTGAGAAAATTTTATCAATGAATTTGAAAATTTTAATTATGATAAATATTTCCATCACCAATAGTTATGACGGTAATAATAATTATTAAAATATTTTTTTATTACGATGTAAATATATGCTGATAATAAGTTTATTAATAAAATTTCGATAATTTATAAGGTTTATTACTATTTGTTAATAATTGTAAATAATATAGATATTCAAATTTTCATTTTAAACTTTAACAATATCGTGATAAAATTTGTTAACAAATTTGTTGGTATGGATTTTCTTTTTATAATCTATTAGTAATGATTTTTTTAAAATTACCAATAAATTCATCTGTATATAACGATGTTAGCATAAAATTATGTGCATATAGTCTAGCATATTGATGTTTCGCTGACGTAAGACTAAATAATATTATATTGTTTGACAATGATTTATTGTCTAAACAAAACTTGCGTTTTATAATTAATGTTTTATGTTTTCTTATTTTTAGTATTTAATAAAAATCATGGTATTGAATTTTCTTACCTTTCCTAAGCTTTTTAAGAAATACGTGGTTAAATGACAACTTTAGAGTTTAGTTCAAAATTGTCCTAGATAGTACCCATGCACTAATTTACTTAAGGTTGTGATCAATTTCTGAAAAGGATGAGTTTTGGAGTTGGATTTAAGTTATAAGAGATAAGAAATATGGTTGTGCATAAAGGAAGAAGAAATGATAATTTGGTGCAAAAACCTTTTATTTTGTCTTCTTTTATTATTTTATTGTTATCATTTTATTATTTTCACTTAGAGCATAAAATTCTAACTAAGAGTAAAACTAATGGAGGTGTGTGTATATGAGAAAGAATGTTAATTATCTTTAAACATTTAAAATAAATTTTCTATTTATTTGGAAGAATTAGTCATTAGTCTGTTGCAGATTTGTATTCATAGACAGGTGCCGTTATTATTATTCCAGTAACTACCAATTGTACAGAGCAGTTTTGATGTAGAGGCTTATACTTATATAATATAAGCCTTGTTTTGATATTCAATAAAATACATTCTTTCATATCAATCTCTATACCACTTACCTGGTGTATAACATGGAGGAGAATCAGAGGGGTTGAGGTTTTTTCACTAGAATTTAAAGAACCTGAAGAGAGTTGACAGGAATTGAAATAGGAAGAAGAGAGCTAACTGGTTTTTCTGGAATTCCAAAAACAAAAGAGAAGGAAGAAGGGTTCTGGAAACCGAAGGGAGAAGAAGGTTAAAATCATCTTTACTGCATAGGATAAGGTTTTTTATTTAATTTTTTACCTTCTTAATCCGAGTTAATCTGATAAATTTTATTATACCTTAGCTTCGTTACTGCAAATTGTTAGATTCCATTTTGTTGATCTTGTTTTTAACCTTTGTGTCTTGCTCTTTTATGTTGATTAATTGTTACATGATAGACTAGAAATTTATAACAAAGAATAAAAAATGATAGAGAAGTAATTCCATTATGAGTAAACAAAATTTATAACATATGTTTAATATGCAATTAATTTTAAAGAAACCTTCTGTTTATTTTTTCTTAATAAATTTAAAATCTTTTAATAATTCTTTTAAAGTTAATTGTATATTGATATTAAGTTTACTTAAATAGATATACATAATAATTACTACATATTAAACATATATTTAATTGCCTAAATTATTTATAAAATTAACAAAATTAAAAAATTTATGGTAAAACTATAATATATTTTTTATTATAATAAAATGAAATACCTTAATATTTATTAATTATTTATCATACAAAAATTGTAACCAAAATAAAGATGTGAAAGAAAGTCTTCTCGACGCGAATGAAGGTATCCGTGTATAATGGTTTGGTGTGACAAAGTCTTTGGGAAGAATATGTGCCGAACATTTAAAATGTTTCCACAATTTTTATTTTGACAATGAGAGAGACTTCACGCGGTTAGACTATAAGTTACATGTTCAAAGCATAAAAGTGTTAAATATACTTTCATATTATATTTATTCTTCACATTCATTTTTAAATTATATTCAACGTAAACTTAATATTTTTTATTTATTTTATGCATAGCACTTTATTATAAATCTTAATAAAAATATATAAATTTATTTACCAAATTAATTAGTCATTTTAACAAAAAAAATGTTGTTGAAATATCAATTTTATTCTTACTTTAAACGTTAAAGGGAAGGTTTTAATAAAGATTCTTTTATTCATACAAGAACATAATTTGTTATATGTGTAAGGTTTAAATCCTCTGTTCATCTTGATGTTTGATGTTTGTTGAAAAATCTATCATCTTGTTTTAATAATACATGATTTAATGTTTTAATAAGTAAAAAAATACATGATTTTCTGTTCTTAATAATATTACTGCTCTTTATAGAAAAAGAAAAATAACTACGTATAGAATGACTATTTTAGACTGATCAATCTTTGATAAATTTAAAAATTTTCAATTAAATTTGGATTAAACTTTTGTTTTCTATTGAATATCCTAAAGATATTTAAAACTTTTTAATTGAATTTTTGTTGTTACATTTTTTTTGGTTGTTATATAATATTTTATTATAATGATATTTTCTTATAAGATTCATTATATTTAATAAATCACAGAACTTTAACCGGACTTAATTAAAAATTTCTAAATGTATGAAACTTTAAAATTTAATTAAACCATTAAGAACTTTAATTCAATAGAATATAAAAACTAAATTATAAGTTTACTAAAATTCACTTTTCAATTTAAAATTAAAATTTAACTCATTTGTGTTTATATTATTTTACGAAACCGGAAAAAGTCGACAACATGACCACAAAAAGTCACCTTCCTTTCCTATTACACAATATTTGTCACTCACTTTAGGGTTAAATCAGATTTTAATAAATCTAAGTTTGTTTAATATATTTTTAGTAGTTTTATATTTAATATTTAATAAATAAATAAATTTGATTTTGATATCTATTTTATTATTTCTAAAATAATAATATTAAGCTATAATTATCCTATTATAATATTTGGAGATATGTTTTCACGAAATATAGTAAAAATAACGTGAATAATGTTAACTAAAAACAATATAATAATTAATAGGATGGAAATTTCCTATTTATTAAATACTAAAATAAAAAATGGTGAAATTTTGCTTATCATTTAAAGATTAATTTGGGAGAAACATTCATTTTATCAAATTTCTAATCATGCCGGCGAAGATAAGATTAAGAAATTGCAGTAGTCAGTTGTCATTTTGTATTAGAAAGTCTTCAGTCCTTTTTAGGAAAATTTCAAAGATACTGCTTTCGATTACTTATTGACTTCTATGGTACAAAATAAATTAAGTATTATTAATTATTATTTTTTTTGTAAATTTAAAATAGGGTAGGTTCTTATAAATAGATTAAACTTTGTGGATGAGTTGCATCCAAAATCCATATTTGTTCCGTATGAGATTAAAGATGGGTTGGGTTTCAGTCTCATCCTTAATCATCTTCCTTTCCTTCCTACTTCATTTTCCTTCCTACAATTGTTTGTTGTGCAATCCTGATGATAAATCTGCATTGTTACAATTCAAAAACTCATTTTTTGTTCTCAACTCTTCCCTTCATTTTCATTTCTACTATGATCCTTGTTCCTCATTTTCTTCAAGGATAGAATCTTGGAAAAACACAACAGATTGTTGTGGGTGGGATGGGATCACGTGCGACAGCAAGTCAGGCCATGTGATTGGTCTCAATCTTTGTTGTAGTGATCTTAGAGGTGAGTTACTAGGTCTAAATAGTCCTATTTTCAAGCTAAGGCACCTTCAACAACTTAGCCTTACTTATAATGATTTCTTTGGATCTTCGATACACTCTTCAATCGGTAACTTTGTCAACCTCACACATCTAACTTTATCTCCCTTTAGAATTAGTGGTGATGTTCCCTCCACAATCTCTCACTTGTCAAAATTAGAACATCTTTGTATCAGTCCTGAGGATTTATTACTTGATGATCCCACCAAAAGCTACTCCAAAATTAGAATTGATGATTATACATGGAATAGACTCATTCACAACGCAACTAATTTAAAAGAGATTTATTTAGAAAACGTGAACATGTTTTCTGTCAGAGAGAGCTATTTGTCATTGTTAACCAATCTATCATCCTCTTTAGTTTCTCTCGATCTCCATCACACCCAAATCCAAGGGAAATTTCCCACCGACATCCTCCGCTTACCTAATCTCCAAGAAATAGATCTATCATCGAATGAAAACCTGAGAGGTGAACTTCCAAACTCCAACTGGACTACTCCACTAAAAACCTTGTTTCTCTCCGATACTGCTTTCTCAGGATACATTCCTGATTCTATTGGTCACTTGAAGTCTCTTAACTCACTAGGACTTTCAGATTGCCATTTTGATGGATTTATTCCACCATCATTGTTTAATCTTACTCAACTTTCTTTCTTAGATTTATCATATAATAAATTAGTTGGCCCCATTCCAACCCAAATCACCAAACTCTCTGAATTATCAACCCTATCTTTGAGGGACAACATGTTAAATGGAACAATTCCTCGTGGGTGTTATTCTTTGCCTTCTTTGTTTGCCTTGGATCTTAGTAGCAATCAACTCACAGGGTCAATTGGTGAGTTCTCAAATAATTCTTTGCAATTTGTGAAACTTTCTAATAATAAACTGCATGGAAATTTTCCAAATTCAATATTTCAACTCCAAAATCTTAATTATTTGGATTTGTCATCAAATGGTTTGAGTGGTGTCGTGGACTTTCACCAATTTTCAAAGTTTGAAACTCTATGGATTTTGGATTTTTCTCACAATAGTTTGCTCTCACTAAAATTTGAAAATAATTTTGATTGTATCTTACCCAAACTTCTATACTTATATTTATCTTCAAGTAACATAAGTAGTTTCCCAAAATTCATAGCACCAAACTTGGAAGCTTTAGATCTTTCTCATAACAGAATTCATGGAAGCATTCCCAAATGGTTTCATGAGAACCTCTTGTGCTCTTGGAAGAACATTAGTTACATTGATCTAAGTTTCAACAAGTTGCGAGGAGACCTTCCAATTCCACCTAATGGCATTGAATTCTTTTCAGTCTCAAATAATCAACTGAGTGGGGACATTTCTTCGGCATTGTGCAACGCTAGCACCCTTTCTATACTTAACTTGGCTTCCAACAACTTGACAGGACTTATTCCACAATGCTTGGCAACATTTCCTTCTCTTTGGGCGTTGGATTTGCAAGACAACAACTTTTACGGTAGCATATCTGATAATTTTTCTAAAGGAAATTCCTTTGAGACTCTAAAGTTGAATGGAAATAAGTTGAAGGGACCATTACCACGATCTTTGGCTCATTGCACAAAACTTGAAGTTTTGGATCTTGAACACAATAACATAGAGGATATGTTCCCTTATTGGTTAGAAACTTTGCCAAATTTACAGGTACTCAGTTTAAGGTCAAATAAATTTCATGGTGTCATCACTTCTTTTGGAACCAAACTTCCATTTCCTAGGTTGAAGATTTTTGATATCTCTGATAACCATTTTACTGGACCCTTGCCAGTGTCATACATCCACAACTTTCAAGGAATGATGAATGCGAATGACAATCAAACTGGTTTGAAATATTTGGGTAATAATAGTTTATATAATGATTCGATAGTGATTGTAATGAAAGGGCGGTACATGGAACTCACGAGGATACTGACTGTTTTCACTAGCATTGATTTATCAAATAATATGTTTGAAGGAGAAATTCCAACAATCATTGGAGAGTTGCATTCTCTTAAAGGGCTTAACCTTTCACACAATAGAATCATTGGTACCATTCCAATATCACTAGGTAATTTAAGCAATTTGGAATGGTTGGATCTCTCATGGAACCAATTGAAGGGTGAGATTCCTATGGCTTTGACAAATTTGAATTTTCTAGCAGTCTTGAACCTTTCACAAAACCAGTTTGAGGGAATGATACCTAAAGGTGGACAGTTTAACACATTTGAAAACGATTCCTATGTTGGAAATGGAATGTTGTGTGGAATGCCTTTGTCAAAATCCTGCAAAGAGGATAAAGAAAAGTCATCACATTCAACACTTGATAAAGAAGAATCCGGATTTAGGTGGAAATCCGTTGTAATGGGATATACATGTGGGATGATCTTTGGAATAATATTGGGTTGTAATGTATTCTTCTTTGGAAAACCCCAATTGCTTGCCAAAGTTGTTGAAAGAGGTTTAAATGTGAGACTGATTAGACCAACAGGCAGAAAGCCTACAAATTGTTGGAAAAGGATTTGCTTAACATAGTTTTGTTTTGTGTGTTAAGTGTTTGTCAGTATCTATTTTGTTTTATTTTACAAAACTAATCCGTCTATGGAATAAAACCTCATCTCTCTATGACGTCATTGATATATTCATCTTTGAAAAGATATTGCGGAAAATTTACAGGTTCTTAGGAAGATAACACAAATAAAACAAAAATATTTTTTATTTTTAGGAAGCCCGACAAGATTGACCTTACTTATATGTATTCTCATGTTAGAAATTAGGAGTACGTTGTTCTTTTAAAATTCTTCATTAAATATGATTTTTTTTGAAAATGATTTAGATTATAGGAAAGTTGGGTTCAACAACATCCAAAACAAACCAAATTCACTAAGTCAAATATCATCATACAACTCAATCATGCAAATAACAAATTTCTAGATATATACAACTTAAAAATAATGTAATTAGTTTTCTTTACTCAAAAGACATATCAAATTCAAGAATCCTAAAAACACCTCCATACACACTGAAAAATTTATCTGCTCCTATGAACAACATAAACACGATCAAAATATAGACTATTGAGTAATAGATAGTGATGTAAAAACCATAGACTACATACAAACCAAGATGATCCATATACACAGAAAAACATACAAACTAAGAACATGATAGAAAATTAACTTACTCTAGATAAATCGATCGAACAAGAGAGAAAAGCTAATCGCAAGAATCATCCTAAAGATTTCTAATCTTTAAAAAAATAACAGATACTGAAAAACTTTTGAAAAAAAGAAAGAAAATTTTAGAAGAAAGATGTTTAGAAAGATAGTGCGATTTTATATACTTTACATTGATAAATTGCAGAATCAATACAACAAGTATTAACATTTCATAAGTTCAATTTTATTAAAAAAAACTTTAATTATGTTAATTTTATTTAAAATTTATAAATAAATAAAGTAATTAACATGTATATTTGATATTCTATAACATATGTATAATATGCAATTATTTTTAACGAAACCTTCTGTTTATTTTTTTCTCAATAAATTTAAATTCTATTAATAATTCTTTTAAAGTTAATTGTATATTGATATTAAGTTTACTTAAATAAATATACATAATAATTACTATATATTAAACATATATTTAATTGTCTAAATTATTAATAAAATTAAAAAAATTAAAAAAGTTAAAAATTTTATGGTAAAACTATAATATTATTTTTTATTATAATAAAAATGAAATACCTTAATATTTATTAATGATTTATCATACAAAAATTGTCACCTAAAGATGTGAAAGAAAGTCTTCTCGACGCGTAATTAGGTGTCCTTGTATAATGGTTTGGTGTGAGAAAGTCTTGGGAAGAATGTGTGCCTAACATTTAAAATGTTACCATAATTTTCATTTTGACAATGAGAGACTTCACGCGGAGTTCAAACCATAAAAGTGTTCAATAGTACTTTTATATTATATTTATTCTTCACATTCATTTTTAAATTATATTTTAATTAAACAACGTAAACTTAATATTTTTTATTTATTGTATTCTTAACACTTTATTATTAATCTTAATAAAAATATATAAGTTTATTTGTCAAATTAATTAATCATTTTAAAAAAAAATGTTGTTGAAATATCAATTTTATTCCTACTTTAAACGTTAAACGCTCTAATAAAGATTCTTTTATCACAAGGAACATAATTTGTTTTATTTATATTAAATAAATTATTTATTTAATTTTTGAGATATCATTCCGTTAATACACATATTATATATATATATATATATATATATATATATATATATATATATATATATATATATATATATTCTTTTTATTCTTACATTGGATCCAAATTCCAAATTCAGATCGAGTGATCAGGCCACCTACTGGACAATGTCCAATCAAATTTTTTCAATTATTTTCATAATACAAGATTTAATGTTTTAATAAGTAAAAAAATTAAGTAAAAAAAACATGGTTTTCTGTTCTGAATAATAAATTACTGTAGTTACTAGAAAATAAAAACAACTCTGTATAGAATGACTATTTTAGACTGATTTAAAATTTGTATTGAGATTTTTAATTAATCAAAATTTAATTAAATTTTAAGTCTTTGATAAATTTAAAAATCTTCCATTCAATTTGGGTTAAACTTTTGTATTCTATTGAATATCCTAAAAATATTTAAAACCTTTTAATTGAATTTTTGTTGTTACATTTTTTTCATTAACATAATTATTTTATTGTCCCACTTAAAAGTTGTTATATAATATTTTAATATAATTATGTTTTCTTATAAGATTCATTATATTTAATCAAAATTTATTTTTAAACTTAAATAAAATTTTAAATTACAATTTGAGATTTACTATATTTAATAAATCACAGAAGTTTAACCGGAGTTAATTAAAAAAATTCTAAATTTATGAAAGTTTAAAACTTAATTAAACCATTAAGAACTTTAATTCAATAGCATATAAAATCTAAATTCATAAGTTTACTAAAATTCACTTTTCAATTTAAAATTTAAATTTAACGTGTTTATATTATTTTACGAAACTGGAAAAAGTCGACAACATGACCACCAAAAGTCACCTTCCTTTCCTATTACACAATATTTGTCACTCATTAAATCAGATTTTAATAAATCTAAGTTTGTTTAATATATTTTTAGTATTTTTATATTTAATATTTAATAAATAAGTAAATTTGATTTTGGTATTTATTTTATCATTTCTAAAATAATAATATTAAGCTTTAATTATCCTATTATAATATTTGGAGGTAAGTTTTCACGAAATAGTGTAAAAATAACGTGAATAATGTTAATTAAAAACCATATAATAATTAATAGGATGGGATTTTGTTTAAAGTATCATTTTCAGATTAATTTGGGAGAAGCATTAATTTTATCAAATCTCTAATCATGCCGGTGAAGATAAGATGAAGAAATTGCTTGTCATTTTGTATTAGAAAGTCTTTAGTCCCTTTGATGGTGGTAGGACTTGGAAATTTCAAAGATACTGCTTTCAATTTCTAATTGACTTCTATAGTACAAAATAAATTAAGTATTATTAATTTTTTTTTTTTGTAAATTTAAAATAGGCCAGCTCCTTATATATATAGATTAAACTTTCTGGATGGGTTGCATCCAAAATCCATATTTCTTCCGTGTGAGAGATTAAAGATGGGTTGGGTTTTAGTGTCATCCTTAATCATCTTCCTGTACTTCCTACTTCATTTTCCTTCCTACAATTGTTTGTTGTGCAATCCTCATGACAAATATGCGTTGTTACAACTCAAAAACTCTTTTTTTGTTAACTCTTCCTTTCATTTTCTTTTGGAGTATGATCCTTGTTTCTCACATTCTTCAAAGACAAAATCATGGAAAAACATAACAGATTGTTGTGGGTGGGATGGGATCACGTGCGACACCAAGTCAGGCCATGTGATCGGTCTCCATCTTTATTGCAGTGATCTTAGAGGTGAGTTACTAGGTCTTAATAGTCCTATTTTCAAGTTAAGGCACCTTCAACAACTTAGCCTTACTTATAATGATTTCTTTGGATCTTCAATACACTCTTCAATTGGTAACTTTGTCAACCTCACACATCTAACTCTATCTGGCTTTAGAATTAATGGTGATCTTCCTTCCACAATCTCTCACTTATCAAAATTAGAATATCTTTTTATCACTCGCATGGATTCATTACTGGATGATCCCACCAGAATTAGAATTGATGATTACACATGGAAGAGACTCATTCGCAACGCAACTAATTTAAGAGAGATTTATTTAGATGAAGTGTACATGTCTTCTGTCGAAGAGAGCTCTTTGTCATTGTTGTCTAATCTATCATCATCTTTGGTTTCTCTCCTTCTTCGTGGCACCCAAATTCAAGGGAAATTGCCCACCGACATTCTTCGGTTACCCAATCTCCAAGAAATATTTCTGACAGTGAATGGAAACCTGAGAGGTGAACTTCCAAACTCCAATTGGACTACTCCACTAAGAGTTTTGTCTCTCTCTGATACTGCTTTCTCAGGATACATTCCCGATTCTATTGGACACTTAAAGTCTCTTCACACACTAGATCTTTACGCTTGCAATTTTGATGGATTTCTTCCACCATTATTGTTTAATCTTACTCAACTTTCTGTCTTAGATTTATCAAATAATAAATTAGTTGGCCCAATTCCAACCCAAATCACCAAACTCTCTGAATTATCGATCTTAGATTTGAGTGGTAACATGTTAAACGGACCAATTCCTCGTGGGTGTTATTCTTTGCCTTCTTTATGGTATTTGGGTCTTGGTAGCAATCAACTCACAGGATCAATTGGTGAGTTCTCGACAACTTCTTTAGAAAATTTGCTTCTCTATGATAACAAACTACAAGGTAATTTTCCAAATTCAATATTTCAACTCCAAAATCTTGTTTATTTGGATTTGTCATCAATAGGTTTGAGTGGTGTCGTGGACTTTCACCAATTTTCAAAGCTTAAAGCTTTAAATTATTTGGATCTTTCTCATAATAGTTTGTTCTCAATAAAGTTCGGAAATAATTTTGACTACATCTTACCTAATCTTAAATACTTATCTTTATCTTCAAGTAACGTAAGTAGTTTCCCAAAATTCTTAGCACCGCTGCAAAACCTTCGATCTTTAGATCTTTCTCATAACAGAATTCGTGGAAGCATTCCTAAATGGTTTCATGAGAACCTCTTGCGCTCCTGGAAGAACATTAGTTACATTGATCTAAGTTTCAACAAGTTGCGAGGAGATCTTCCGATTCCACCTAATGGCATTGCATTCTTTTCAGTCTCAAATAATCAGCTGAGTGGGGACATTTCTTCATCATTGTGCAACGCTAACACCCTTTCTATACTTAACTTGGCTTCCAACAACTTGACAGGACTTATTCCACAATGCTTGGCAACATTTCCTTCTCTTTGGGCGTTGGATTTGCAAGACAACAACCTTCACGGTAGCATACCTGATAATTTTTCTAAAGGAAATTCCTTTGAGACTCTAAAGTTGAATGGAAATCAGTTGAAGGGACCATTACCACGATCTTTGGCTCATTGCACAAAATTCGAGGTTTTGGATCTTGAAAACAATAACATAGAGGATACATTTCCCTATTGGTTAGAAACTTTGCCAAATTTACAGGTACTCAGTTTACGGTCAAATAAATTTCATGGTGTCATCACTTCTTTCGGCACCAAACTTCCATTTCCTAGTTTGAAGATTTTTGATATCTCTGATAACTATTTTACCGGACCCTTGCCTATATCATACATCCACAACTTTCAAGGAATGAATGTGAATGACAATCAAACTGGTTTGAAATATTTGGGTAAAAATAGTTTATATAATGATTCAATAGTGATTGTGATGAAAGGGCTATACATGGAACTCGCGAGGATACTGACTATTTGCACAAGCATTGATTTATCAAATAATATGTTTGAAGGAGAAATTTCGACAGTCATTGGAGAGTTGCATTCTCTCAAAGGGCTTAACCTTTCACACAATAGAATCACTGGTACCATTCCACTATCATTGGGTAATTTAAGCAATTTGGAATGGTTGGACCTCTCATGGAACCAGTTGAAGGGTGAGATTCCTATGGCTTTGACAAATTTGAATTTTCTGGCTGTCTTGAACCTTTCACAAAACCAGTTTAAGGGAATGATACCTAAAGGTGGACAGTTTAACACATTTGAAAATGATTCCTATGTTGGAAATCCAATGTTGTGTGGAATTCCTTTGTCAAAATCCTGCAAAGAGAATGAAGAAAAGTCACCATATTCAACACTTGATAAAGAAGAATCTGGATTTGGGTGGAAATCCGTTGTAGTGGGATATGCATGTGGGATGATATTTGGAATAATATTGGGTTGTAATGTGTTCTTCATTGGAAAACCCCAATTGCTTGCAAGACTTGTTGAGAGAGTTTTAAATGTGAGATTGATCAGACCAACTAGCAGAAAGCCTACAAATTGTTGGAAAAGGATTAGATTAACATAGTTTTGTTTTATGTGTGTTAAGTGTTTGTCAGTATCTATTTTGTTTTATTTTACAAAACTTATCCGTCTATGGAATAAAACTTCATCTATCTCGATTACATCATTGATGTATTCATCTTTGAAAAGATATTATGGAAAATTTACACGTTCAAACTATAATAGTCATTGAAGCAGGTATTTATTAAGAACAAACTTGTATTGTTTTATCGGACAACTCAAATCTACAAAAGAGTTGGAATTGTGCTTTATCGTTTACTAACGATGTCCTACTAAGGACTAGTTCTTTGTTAGTTTTTTTCTACACAAATTCTCTTTAGTTAACCCATACTAACAACTTATTCCAATACAAAATTTCTTAATAATAGTTTATCATGTCACAAAATATTATATTACACAAATTTTTATGAATTTTTATTTTATTTTATTAAATATAAATAATTTAAAAGTTTGGATGCTTAACCAACAATAAATCCATGAATATTTAAAATAAATTAAAGTTTGATTGTGTTCTGAGTGAGACTCTGCACAATAAATCCATGAAGTTACCAACTGATTATATTCTAACACTTAAAACTCTTCTTTTTGCAATCATTAGTTAAACTTTCATTTTTCATTCGATATTTGCTAAGATGTTGCATTTGTTTTGATGAAATATTCTCTTCCTTGATAAGTGGAGAGATTGGTTTCACTCCAGTGCATTGATTCTTTTAATCTTGGTTGATACATTTTACCATTTAAAAAAATATATTAAATTTAAATTATTTTATTTCAAATTATTTAATTTTAAAAATGATTTTATAAAATAATTCAAAGTTATTGAATTTAAAAACCTTAGTCTGCTTAGAATAATTTATTATGCTATATAAAAAAATTACATATAATAAAACTTCTAAACAACATATTTAATGTAACAGTAATTCAAATCGAAAAATAAGAAGATTTAAATATTCGAAAATAAATAAAGGTATAATTTAATTTATAAATAAAACATTATACAACTTTTAAAAAATAAATAAAAATAGTAAAAAAATTATCAAAAGTTTAATTATTTTAAAAGCTTTAAATTTATAGTTACATAATGAAAATTTTTCTCTAAAACAATTAAATTTCATTTATATAATTATAACATCTGCTAATAATTTATTAGCTTATTTATCAACTTTTTCTATTGAAATAAACTAACTTGTCAATTCTGAACTTATTACCAACTATAAGTTAGATAAAATAGCTTATCAGCAAGAAGCTAGATAAAATATAGTTTATTAACTAGTCACCAGCTAGTTTTGAAAAACAGTGCTAAAATTAGAATTTTAGATGG
The DNA here is from genome assembly GCF_000741045.1 of Vigna radiata var. radiata. Taxonomy (NCBI): domain Eukaryota; kingdom Viridiplantae; phylum Streptophyta; class Magnoliopsida; order Fabales; family Fabaceae; genus Vigna; species Vigna radiata. Next base: position 3,796,055 of record NC_028356.1, on the reverse strand, counting down.
ATGCATAGTGATACAATGTGAAAAACCAAACATAAGTATTTATTATAAAAAATTTAATTATCACAGAATTTTATTAATGACAAAAAATTTATTAATAAAACAAAATTTATTAATAAAATTTTATCAATGAATTTAAAATTTTTAAGTATGGATAAATATATCGATCATTAATATTTGTATTACTATGTAAATATATGCTGATAATAATTTTATTAACAAAATTAATTGATAATTTAGAAGGTTTATTATTATGAATATTTTTGCTATTAAATTTTGTAATTAAGATAGACATTAAAATTTTTATTTTAAACTTTAATAATAAAATTTTGTTAAGAAATTTGTTGGTATAAATTGTCTTTGTGTAATCTATTGATAATGTTTTTTTTTTTCAAAATTGACAATAAATTCATCTATAATTTCTTTTTAAAATTTATCAATAATTCAAATGTTTTTAAATTTTTTGATTATGAATTTTAAAAAAAATGTTATAAATTCATTGGTAATTTGATGGAATATTTCACGGCAAATTAATTGGTAATTGATAAAATAAATGTGATTAATTATTAATATATTTAAAAGATAATTTTTAAAACTAATATAATATAAAATAAAATGAATTATATAAATTTATTTTGAAGTGTAAGGTTGAGTTCAGCATCTATAAAGTTGTTTAAGCTTCCTAAACATATTCTTTCACCTTGAATTTTATTGTAGTCATTCGTGTAATCTGTGTATAGAATACATTTATAAGATACTCTTATATCAAAGTCAATTTGATCCAACAAATTTAATAGTTTAATAAATGTAATTGTTTATTTCCTTGCTTCAAACTAATATTTATAAATTTCGATGTGACTTTTGAATAACAATCACCTATGATAAGTAACCATATTTTATCTTTAAGATAAACTTTTAGAATTAATCATTCTAACCATCAATCAACTCATTTATATGTTTTAATAATATTTGACCGTTGGATCACTGGATAGTCATATATACAAAATAAAATAAAAGATAATCGATTATAACTTATTATATGATCTTCCGATAACATTAAGGAAAGTTCAAAAGTTTTTTTTTTCTTTTTAATTTTTGTGTTTTTGCAGCTTTCTAATGTTTTTTATTTCAACTTTGGCTCACATTGTGCGTGAATAGTATTTCAATAAATCCAAAAACTCCCAGGGACCAACTTGTAAGGCAAATTTCCAAATGGCATACTGTACTTAGCAAATCTTAAGAAAATATATCTTTCATGTAATGGATGGCTAAGAGTTGAACTTCCCAAATCTAACTTGAGCACTCTGATGAAGTACTTGAGTCTCTTTACCATATCAGTCTTGCTGGTAGCAAATTTTGATTCTCTCGTAATTGTTTCATCTAATTCTCTTTTAGATTTATCAAAGAAATACGTATTAATGATAATGAGTCAAAAAGATAATCAATATTTTGTTGTGAAAGTGAAACAGAACAAAAATAGATGAAACCTCTGCAGCTTGGTATGTAAGAATTTAAAAAGTCACTGGATGAACGCTCTGGACCTTCATTAATTTCTTCATTCTCACTGTCTTCTACTTCACCTTCATACTTACTGTTGTCAACAACTACTAGATCTTTCTCACCCTTATTGACATGTTAGATAACATGCTTATTCTTTCTAATGACGTTTTAGCAGTAATCCAACAAAATTTCCACACAAATTAAGGATGCTAAAGTTAAAACCATCTAAGTATTGAAGTTGACACAGCAGTTAAACACAAACATAACAAGAGTATAAAAATGTCACATTTTATCAAGGGTTAAATATGTTTTTAGTCCCTATACTATGAGCCGATTTTGGTTTTAGTCCCTCTTTCAAACTATAGTACAATTTAGTCCTTCAACTTTAGAAAAGTCTGGTTTTAATCCTTTTTACCAAATTTTTTTAACCTTATTTGTTGTTTCAAATGCGTTTCTCAGTTAACATTGAAGCAAAAATGTGTCAAACAGTGTAAACAATCCAAATGCTATAATGAAACGTGCTTGAAACAGCAAATAAAGTTAAAAAAAATTGGTAAAAATGACTAAAACCAGAGTTTTCTAAAGTTGAAGGACTAAATTGTACCATAGTTTGAAAGAGGGACTAAAACCAAAATCGGCCCATAGTATAGGGACTAAAAACATATTTAACCCTTTTATCAACAATGAACAAATCTTCTTAAAACACTTAAACTTTAAGATTAAAACTAATGAATGATTTAATCACATTACTGGAATTGAGTTTCTGTGGCTCTTGTTAGAAGTGAGTTTTAGGCCTAACTCATCCCACAGAAGCCTATCATAGTGAGATCTAAGTGGACATTTCTCTTTCTATTCCACCCATTGTCGGGTCAGTATTGGATCACCCAATTTTTACTATCACGCACGAGATGTCTGTACCTCGGCGTGAAGGGGGTGTATTGGAAGTCCCACATCGACTAGAGATAAGGTGCAAACCTCATCTTATAAGCCGGTTTTGTGAGATTGAGTTAGGCCTAAAACCCACTTTCTAAGAGCTGTTGTGATTCTGAATCATGGCAGCTCTCTTTTTGGCTATAAACAAAAGGACAATTCAGAAGAAAGAAGGTCGAAGCCTACCCTCCAAAAGTGTTACAATCAATCCTTAATTTGTCCATTCAGTTTTCTTGTCTCTCTGTTGGCTCTCTCTTTTCTCATTTCCCTTTCTGCATTCAATCATTTCTTCAACAATTTGGGCCATGGTGGCCCAGAACTTCCCAAGGCTGGTCCCCAGTTTATGTCACTGAATTGGGCCTCCCAAGTCCCAACTACGTAAAAGCCTGTCTCCTAACTACATCAAATCTCACATGAAAGAGATCACACACAAACCAATAATTTCTATAAAAACTAACATTTCTCTAAATCAAACACCATACATAATGGATAGACCAAAAGCTAAAAAACTGTCGTTTTCTTACCATAAATGAAAAACAAAAATGATTGATTAGTTTCTTACCTGATATGTTTAGTGCCTTATATTGATTAACACATACAAATAACAAAGTAAGATTAGGAGACATAAAATAATAGTCGCATCATCTAATTAATAAAAAAAATATATAACAAGAATTTAATTATAAAATGTAAAAAAGTTTAAGTATTTAATAAATAAAAAAATTTAATTAAAAATTCACAAATGGATTTTTTATCGGCATAGACTTAAACCTTAATTGATTATAATTATTATAATATATCTAAAAGAAATTTAGGTGACATTTTATATTTATAAAGATATTCTTATTTATTCAGTTAGGTTTTCCAATGTTTGCCATACAATATTTATTAATTAATTTGGTGTAAAATATTAATTGAGGTTGTTAAATATCAATACTTTGAACAGGGGTTTATTCATTTCCGATAAATTAATTTTTCATAACTAAGAAAATATATTTAAGTTGAAAAAATGCTAACACATATTAAATTATGTTCGCCACGTTATTATTAAAACTTGTTCTTATGTATTCTTAGGTTGTTAATTAATTATTTATCTCTAGACGTAATTGAAAATTTTATTGTTTGACTTAAATATGACGTAAAAATAAATATATATTTTTATGCTAGACAAATTTTTGCGAACAAGTCTTTTTTTTTTCATGTTGCGGTTATTATTAATCTTTTACAGTTTACCATCATATTTAGAATTTCGACTTATCAATTTGCTATGATTTAGAAAACACGTTTTCATTATTGTGTGTCCATAAATTATTAAAAAGATAAGATTTAAAATAGTAAATACAATTAAAACTCATTTTAACATCATAGTGTTGTATGTCGAATTAGATTATTCAATTAAAAATAATATCTTTATGGTCACGCTTCCTGGACTGTTTAATAGACACTTGACAATGGAAACATACATTTATTGTAAACTTAAAACTTATCTCAATAACTGCTTTCAATATTCATCATGTGGGCCTGTGTCTATTGCAAACGTTAAAGCTTGTACCAACGAAAATCGAGGGATGTGTCACTGTAAAATCAAAATTCTTCACTGAGTTAAGTCTCAATAATACAAGAGTTGAAAAAAACAATGATATTGAGATAATATTCTTTTTACAATATTTAAATATTGATTACGTGTTAATATGTAATTGATCAAGATTTACTTCATAATAATATTTATGATTATTATTATTGATTGTGAAATATTTTTTGACCACGTATTAACACGTAATTAATATTCAAATGTTGTAAAAAAATATTATCTAAATATTATAATTCTTGAAAAAAATATAAAAAAGACGTCACAATTTAAATTAAAATAACAGAGTCGAAGTTACGTATATAACTTGCATTAATAGTAAGTAATACACGTACACAAAGAGTGTTGAATATAAAATTTGATGTATATTATTATATGAGATTATACACATCTTCAACTAAATAAAAAATTATGTCCAGTATAATTTTTAATATGCAACTTTACGTGTCTGTTTTTTTTATTTGGTTTCCTTTCATAAAGAAAAAATGATGCATAAAATTTTTATATTTATATAACATTATTTTCTTTTTACTTTTTTCTTTTTTAAAAAATACATAAATTTATTCTTTCATAACAGCACCATCGACATTTAAGGAATCATACCTTTTCTTAAAAAAAAAATAACTTTTTTTTTACGATGAACTATATGTATATTTTATGGAAGACAATCATCAGAGTTAAATAACGTTAATATGAATCACAAAACTTTCTTTATAAATATTTAAAACAATTAATAAAGAGATTTGAATTCAAACCCACTATTTAAGACTAAATAAGCTAGCTTTTAATGATCTAACTGTAGATTATCAAACTCTTAGTTTTTTCTTTTAAAAAATCTCTGTTTGGCTGGCCATGGCTTTTAAAACTGTTACAGTGAATTAACAATTACAAAAAAATAAAAAAGATAGTAGCCGTTAGGAAAAGAAAGGAAACGTCAAAGAGAGTATCTCTTTCTTTCTTTCTCTCCGACCCCACCACCTCGTGCCATGTGCGGCCACCAAACACAATTCAATGTCAGAATGTTATCAATTGAAAATCCTAATTGTTTTATTTTAATTTCTTAATATTTGTTACCATCACAAGATCATACTATAAAAGGTTAAATCAAAAAACTAATTGCAAGAGATTCACTGTTTTATCACCATATTTTCATGAAGTTATCCAAATTTGCTTTACTGTTTTATCGATCCAATTTTCTTGTAGTTAAAGTTTTTGTTTTCAATTGTTTTTCATTATTTTACATGCTGGATTTATTGTATACAGTGAATGGTCGACATAATGTATATGATGAGTAGGCACAAATCTTACCTCACCTGACTAAGACGTGCCGCTACAAATTATAAATCCTTAACGCACCCCTTTGAAAAGAAATGCCATAAAGTTTGTAACTTTTGCTTATTGCTGACTTTCTGGCTTTTGGGTTTTCTCCCTGTGGCCGGTTGAACTAACAGTGGCAGTGTGAAAATCTCAATTGTGTTGAAAAACTACTCTTGGCCTTTTTGTTTCAGCTCGTTTTCTCCTTTCTTTCTCTTTCTGTTCGGACAATTTGTTGTGGCAGACAAGGTAATGTACCCTACCGGTGTGGATCTATTGTGTGATAATGATATTCAAAGGCATTTTTGTTCGTTGTTCTTTAGTTGCTATGGTTTCTAATGCTGAATTTTTCTGGGTGTTGAATTCTGTGTTTTCTGTTTATTGGTGGCTGAGATGGCTAGAAGAACAAACATGTCATAAAGTTTTGGCTTTAATTTTTGGTTTTGCATGGAAAATGGGAATTCAGAATCATGATCGGTTATGCCTAACAGAAAACATTATCTTGTTTGGAAGTGGACAATAGTTTGACCACCGAGAGATTCTGGGGGTGGAAGGGTTGATTAGTACTTACTTCCTCACTTGATTATGACTTTGGGTGAAATTTTGGGGGAAGAGAAAACTCGGTTGGACTGTGACTTTTCAGCCGCTCCCACTTCACAATTTTTTTTTTAACATTATAATTCTGTTTTTTGTCTATATCATCACGGGAAAATCAGTTTTACACAGTTCTTATTTCAAATCAGATGTTAAATCTTTCTGTCATTGTCTGCTTTGTCTTCCACCGATCACTGCTGCAAAATAAGGTTGTATTTTTAAGTTCCAAGCTTATAAAGAAATGTGTCGATTTTGACATCATGCTTATTTGTATAATTTACAGGGAGTAGCTTCGTTTTTCTAAGTTGCCATATGCTCATGGCTTCTTTGAGTGATATAGGACTCGCCGCAGCAATTAACATCCTGAGTGCATTTACTTTCTTGTTGGCTTTTGCTGTACTTCGAATTCAGCCTATAAACGATAGGGTGTATTTTCCAAAATGGTATTTGAAGGGTTTAAGGAGCAGTCCATTGCAAGCAGGGTTATTTGTCAGCAAGTTTGTCAATTTGGACTTCAAGTCATATGCAAGGTTCCTGAGCTGGATGCCTGCAGCATTGCAAATGCCAGAACCTGAACTAATTGACCATGCAGGATTGGACTCTGCTGTTTACTTGAGGATCTACTTACTTGGGTATGTTCTGATCAATCATTCTTTGTGGCATTTGTGGATTTCAACCATTCATTGTTTTCATGCTTTCTCATCTGGTTTTTCCTTCATTTCCAACTGTAGTTAATTTTTAGAATTTTCCCAGTTTTTAACTCCAACATTGCTTATGTCTCTTGATTTTTTTACTGTGTTTTCTTACCTGATTGAAATGCAGGCTGAAAATATTTGTACCCATTGCATTCCTAGCGTTTTCTGTTATGGTTCCTGTCAATTGGACAAATAGCACCTTGGAGCGTTCCAATTTGACTTATAGTCAGATAGATAAGCTTTCAATTTCAAATATTCCAACAGGATCAAATAGGTATGCACACTTTTCACCCGGTTGGATTGTTTGCTTTATTTTTTACTTTTCTTTTGCCTTTTATATACCATTTCATCTAATATGAACTTTCTAATGATATGTGTCTGTTAATTTAAAGAACTTCACATTAGTATTAGCATGTTGCATAAATTAATTTTTGTCCCTGCTGTAGATTGGGTGAATTAGTATATACATCTCTGAGGTGTAGTCCATGAAAATCATCTAAATCAAGTTGAAACAAATTAATAAATCCTTCCAGAACCTTAATCTCTTTTGAAGTAACTGCCTATTTTTTCGAACAAGCATGATTATCTTCCAATGCTTTTTACATGGATTGCAGATTCTGGACTCATTTGGTAATGGCTTATGCTTTTACCTTCTGGACATGCTATATCTTGAAAAGGGAGTATCAAATAGTTGCAACAATGAGATTGCATTTTCTAGCATCAGAAAGACGCCGTCCAGACCAATTCACAGTAAGAATAAGTTTTATATCTTAACAAGACATTAAGTTCATACTCGTAGAACCACTGTTTCTGTAATCAGGATTTATATCCTAAGATTATTGAAGTCCACATATCTCCTACCTTTTTACATCAAAAGGACTGTTCTTCTTTCAAGTAACGATCCATTGTACCTCCGTCACCTTCATAAATATAGAAGAAAAACTTGTGACAGTAAACTGTCCTTTACATCTGTGCAGGTACTTGTCAGAAATGTACCACCTGATCCTGATGAATCAGTTAGTGAGCTAGTGGAACATTTCTTTTTGGTCAACCATCCAGATCACTATCTCACTCATCAGGTCTGATCCTTTTTTACCATAATCACACTTGCCTATTTTTTTATTTTTGTTGTTTCAGAGCTTGTAATATGATTTTTGTTATTTGAGTGTATCACATTAACAATATTTACCATTTATAACTTGTATCCTCATTAATTTTCGTTGTGTTCAAATGGATAGTTATTTCTTAGTTGGGGTAAATTTTAGTGTAATATAGCTTTTCATAGTATATTTGACAAACTTCCTCTTCTGTTTGTTTCTGATAGCTATAGATTACATATTGACTAGAAACTTTGAGGTGGTACCTATGTCAACTGTAGCATGATCGAGTCAATGACCAAAATTTAGTATACTAAATGCACTATTCACAATGCAAAGAAGTACTTTTGTTTTTTTCCCCTTACTTTTAAAGATATGCCTGCAGGTTGTTCACAATGCAAAGAAACTTTCTAGTCTAGTTTCTAAGAAGAAGAAAACGCAGAATTGGCTTGACTACTATGAACTTAAATATTCTAGAAATCAATCTACAAGGCCATTTAAAAAGGTACGCTATTTTCAATAGCCTGGTTCCTATGAGTTCTGAATTATCTTCCATTTTTTAAATTTCAGTGTAAAACTCTCTCTATTTTTCTAAAGGCGTTCCATTTCTTTTTCTCCTGCACTATATAACTCCACTATCTTGTACTTGCTTGCAGACTGGTTTTCTCGGTCTTTGGGGTGATCGAGTGGATGCAATTGATTTTTATACTGATGAAATTAACAGATTATCAAAAGAAGTAAGCAGTGCTTTCTGTGTTTATCTTACTATGCTGATAACTAAAAAGAAATTTTGTTCTACTGTCAACTGTGAAAGAAAAAAAGATGAAAGAGATCTGAGCTAATTATCGTGCTGTAACACTGATGGTAGGCATATACTTATCTAAAATGATTTTCGTACACCTAAAACAGAATATCAGTAGTGTTTGCATACTTGTTTAAAATGGCTTCATAGCTATACCAATAGAAGGTGTTTTCCATCAGTGACAAAAAATTTTCTCATCTTTGAAATACAAATATTTGCTTATGATCATCATTATTATACACGTCCATATCCCTATATTTCTTGTATCATCGATTGAGTTTGATGTTCCTCTGCATTTTCAGATAGAGTTGGAGAAAGATAAGGTGATGAAGAATCCTAAATATATAATGCCAGCGGCTTTTGTTTCCTTCCGAACTCGTTGGGGTGCAGCTGTTTGTGCACAAACTCAACAGTCCAGAAATCCAACTGTATGGTTGACAGAGTGGGCTCCAGAACCTCGTGATGTGTATTGGGACAACATGGCAATACCATATGTTTCACTCACAATAAGGAGGCTTATAGTTGCTGTAGCTTTCTTCTTTCTGACATTCTTTTTCATGATCCCCATTGCTTTTGTTCAGTCATTAGCTAACATTGAAGGCATTGAAAAAGCAGTACCTTTTCTTAAACCCTTTATTGAAATGTAAGTATTTTTTATTTTTAATATCATCTTATTTTCCTTTTTGCATAACACATATATCCGTCTGAACAAAATTTATAGAATAAATATGAAAACCTTTAACTACTTTTATGATTCAACCCAGAACATGTTGGAGATTCTATGTCTGACCGATGAAAAAACAAAATGTTACTGATGACCTTGTTTTGCTCTTTGATATCTTAATGGTGTCTGTGGTGGAAAACTAATGTTATGCTTCTCTTTTATCCAGCAAAGTCATAAAAGCGTTCATACAAGGTTTCCTTCCCGGTATTGCTTTGAAGATATTTCTCATATTTCTGCCATCAATATTGATGATAATGTCCAAGTTCGAAGGTTTTATTAGCACTTCTTCTCTGGAAAGGAGAGCGGCCACTAGATATTATATCTTCCAGTTCATTAATGTGTTTCTTGGGAGCATAATTACTGGAACTGCATTCCAACAGCTAGATAAATTTCTCCACCAGTCAGCAAATGAGTAAGCCCTCCTAGTACTACTATTACAATCATTAATCTTCTTCAGCTGCAGATTTACATTTAACTTTCATGTATGTTAGCCATTAAGTTTAAATAAACTATATGCTCAACACAGTCATTTAGACAATCCTAAAACAGTCACAGAAAATATCCTTTCATTTGAATAGCTTTCAATCAAAAGTAATCATATGTTGTGTATGCAGAATCCCAATAACAATTGGTGTCTCAATTCCAATGAAGGCAACATTCTTCATAACTTACATAATGGTAGATGGATGGGCTGGATGTGCTGGTGAGATTTTAAGGTTGAAGCCATTGATATTTTATCACCTGAAAAATTTCTTCTTAGTGAAGACTGAAAAGGATCGTGAAGAAGCAATGGATCCCGGGACCTTTGGTTTCAATACAGGAGAGCCTCAAATACAACTTTATTTCTTACTTGGCCTTGTATATGCTGTGGTCACACCATTTCTTCTTCCATACATCATAGTGTTCTTTGGCTTGGCATATGTCGTATACCGTCATCAGGTAAAAGTTGGTTCTTCACATGTTTCTGTTTCTATGCATGCATTTAGTTACTGCTTTCATAAACTGACCACATACACGAAAAATTTAAGCATGATTATCTACTATGTATAATTCAACTTAATATCGAAGTTAATTAACGATATCTGATGGCAGATAATAAATGTCTACAACCAAGAGTATGAGAGTGCTGCAGCATTCTGGCCTGATATCCATGGACGTATCATATTTGCATTAGTGATCTCACAGCTTCTGTTAATGGGATTATTGAGTACAAAAGAAGCTGCTAACTCAACTCCATTGCTCATCACTCTCCCAGTTTTGACAATAGCATTCCATTTGTATTGCAAGGGACGATATGAACCTGCTTTCATTAAACATCCATTACAGGTTAGTCTTGATACTGCAACTGGGATACTGCTTTTAACTATGCAAGAAACAAAAAGGAAACGTTTTTAAGGAAACCCTTTGTTTTAAAATTTCCTTTTTTATCCTTTTCTTGATCATGGCATCTTAGTTCATCCATTTCTTCACCAAATTCGTGTTAAATTTCCTCTCTTTTGGTTAAATTTCTTCAGGAGGCAATGATGAAGGACACATTGGAGCGTGCAAGAGAGCCAAACTTCAATTTGAAAGAGTTCCTTCAGAATGCATATATCCATCCTGTATTTAAAGGTGATGATGACAGTGACAGTGAAGTAATGAGTGAAAAGTGGGAAGAACAAGAACCAGTAGTTGTACAAACAAAACGCCAGTCCCGAAGGAACACACCATTGCCAAGCAAACACAGCGGTTCATTGTCACCTTGAGTGGCAATTCTCATAACCATTAACTGGCACTGGTATTGGAGTTTTGAGATAAATGACCAAGTGAGTGAGTTGGATTGATGTGATGAAAAATCATGTTTAATGCACAGAATAAGACTAGCATCGAATAGTCTTAAATTAACTATTGGTAGCAGTGCTATATAGTACCATAACTCTGCTACCCTTTCCTGTATATAAATCAAAGGCAGGTGAATTTTCAATCAAGTATATAACAGGAATATTCAGTTCAAATTTGGACTCTGATTTGTTGTGAAAATTTTACTAGAACTTAATTTTTGTCATGAGATGATATATGAATAAATTGATTAATGTTATTTAATACTTTACTCTTTCTTTCGTCCAAAACATAATGGGTTAAAAAAAGTGTATTTATTTGTTTGCTTTGTGTCCCACTTTCCATTATTTGCAAGTTGACATCTAAAAGGATTCTCGCATTGTTTATACGACATTGTTTGTAAATTTAGTATCACCTATTTCTGTCTACAGGTAAATTTAGTATCACCTATTTCTGTCTACAGAAAACGGAATTAGATATGCAAACAACCAAATTCAATGAATGATTGTATTCAGTGCATGTCATTGTCAAATAATTAAAATAATCCACTTGTCAGATTTACATCCTTATTTAGATGTGAAAATAGCCAAACTCAAAAAATTATTTTAGTGCACGTCATTGTCAAATAATTAAAATAGGAGTTATTTGTCGGATTCATTAAGTATTTATTTTTTAAATGTTGAATGAAGATTAAATTTAGTTAATTGAACCTGAATTCCATGAAAAAAATTCATTACATCTAAATCCTAAACCTGAATGTCATATTTTCCACAACTATTTAAATAAATAACTAAAATTCAAATTAAAGAAATACTTATACATTAAATACAAAATGCATTACCTTCCACTTTGACAATTTAGGATTTTTATTTTTTTTTCTTTTTTAGGAAAATGCATTTTAAGCATACTTTTTATCGACTTGCAAAAAATTCCTTCTTAATGTGTATCCATTTTAATTTAGAAATATCTTATATCAATCACATTTTAAATTATTTATAAAATATCTTTATTGTCTTTCCCATTATAAGGTAAAATGAAATGGGGAGTTTTTTTTTTCATATCAGAAATGAATAATACTTTTAATAAACAAGGAAGACCAATTTCCACATGTTTGATTGAAGGAGAAAATGATGAAAAATGTTGTGTAATGATTTGCCCATTAAAATGTTAATTAAATTTCTCAAAAATATAAAATACATTCAATATTTATCATTTGTTGCTATAATACTATAAAAATGTGGACTCCAATTTTTTAAATTAAGTTTAAATGCAAAATTTAATTGTTAGGATATTTATTTTATTTATCATTAATATATTGTGTCAATAATTATTTTATTTATCATAAATATATTATGTTTAGAATTCATATATTTATCATGCTTATATTAATTTAGGGTTATCATGATTATATTATGTCTAGACTTATCCTAATGATATCATGTATTCTTGTATGAATTTATTTTTATAAATAGAAGATTATGACAGATCAATCAAATTCTCTAAAATTATTTTACAATTTAATTATCAAGTATAATATTTATATTGTTTAAAAGGTTTTTTTTATATGATAGATAAAGAATTGGTTGATTTCCATCTACTAAATTATGACAATTATTTAACATATTGTCATTTTTCCTTCAAGTTTTAACTATTTTTGTTTCCAATACAAAATATTTTTAATTATTTTTTGTTACATTTACTTAATTTGGATTAATCTAGTTACAGTATGTTTTGATTTGTCTATGATTTTGATATTGCTATTAAAGTTATCGCATGCTAAATTTAATAACATTTAAGTTTAATAACTATGATATTTTTATCTTCCGAATATTGGTTGATAAAAAGTTTTTATAAAAATTAAAATAGAAGACGATAATATTCTGTATTTATTTTTTTAATATATATTAATTCAACATAAAATTTAGAGACTTACCTTAACAATTTAATGATACATATAATGTTTGCCTTTGTATTATATCTATCTATATATATATATTTTGAACTCATATAAAATAATATTAATCAAAATAAATGGATTAATAGGTTCTTCTTTACCATTAATATTTTAATATTTTTGAGTTTTAATCATTGACAACTCTTTCTAAATATTTTCATGAATTTTTAAAAGATAAAAATCATAAAAAAAATAGTAATCACTGCATATTATTATAATAATAATAATAATAATAATAATAATAATAATAATAAAAAAGTATTATTAAACCCAAAATATTTTTAAGTAACTTATATTTTCAAGAAAAAACCACTTTAAACACTATTACCTTTGTCAAATTTACATGACTAAAACCGTTTTTTTACATACTATCATCAAAGTTTTTTTACATACATGCAATATATTTCTCTCATAACTCTATTAGGCTCGTTAACATGGAAGATTTCAGACATACCGGTGGTGGCGGCACATAAAAAACTTATCTTGGTTCAATTAGATTTCACACGGCAGCTTCTTATCATAAAAATGATATCGATACATCTTACCAAAAGTACAAAGCTGCGAAAACTCAATTTAATTAAACCTATGTTCTGCTCCGCCAGCCACCGTGTGGACCGTAGGATCAGAATCCCCGCCACAGCAAAATAATTTTATTTTGTTAACCTTCTTTTCTTGTGTGAGTATTATAATCAAAGAAAACGTTGAAGATTTGTTAAATTAAAATATAGAATTTATTTTCATATACACAAGCTCGGAATTGTTTCAGTGAATCTGTGATGACTTCATGGTTTTGCGGTGAAGTGTCTGTCCTTTCCTCTATCTGTTCTTTCCTTTCCTCTCTCTGTTCTTTCCTATTTATTTTTGAAAAGTTAATTGAAGATTAAATTTAGTTAATTGAACCTGAATTCCATCAAAAATATTCATTACATCTAAATCTTAAACCTGAATCTCATATTTTACACAACTCTTTAAATAAATAACTAAAATTCAAATTAAAGAAATACTTATACATTAAATAGAAAATGCATTACCTTTCACTTTGTCAATTTAGGATTTTCGATTTTTTTTCTTTTTTAGGAAAATACATTTCAAGCATATTTTTTTGGACTTGCAAAAAATTTCTTCTTAATGTGTATCCATTTTAATTTAGAAATATCTTATATCAATATTTAAATTAATGAGAAGAGTGAGAAGGTAAAATGAATGGGGAAGTTTGTTTTTTTCATATCATAAATGAATAATACTTTTAATAAACAAGGAAGACCAATTTCTACATGTTGGATTGAAGGAGAAAATGATGAAAAATGTTGTGTATGATTTGCCCATTAAAATGTTAAATTTCTCAAAAATATAAAATACATTCAATACTTATCATTTGTTGCTATACTTATCCACTTAGACACTGTAGTGGCTAATGGTGATTTGCATAAGAAAAATTAAAACTATTATCGTTAACATTAATATGCATAAGAAATTAATTGGACAAAATGTGGACTTTAATTTTTTAAATTAAGTTTAAATGCAAAATTTAATTGTTAGGATATTTATAATATTTATCATCAATATAGTGTGTCACTGGTTATCTTGTATTATTTTATTTTTATAAATAGAAAATAATGGGAGATCAACCAAACTCTCTAAAATTATTTTCAATTTAATTATCAAGTGTAATATTTATGGTTGTTTAAAAAAATTTTTATATGATGATAAATAATGGGTTGATTTCCATGTACTAAACAGTGACAATTATTTAAAATATTGTCATTTTTCTCAAGTTTTAACTATTTTTGTTTTCAATACAAATATTTTTAATTTCTTTTATTACATTGAATTTCAATTAATCTAATTACAATATGTTTTGATTTTTGATATTGGTATTAAAGTTATGGCATGCTAAATTTAATAACATTTAAGTTTGATAACTAATTTATTGATATTTTTATCTTCCGAACATCGGTTGATAAAAGGTTTTTATAGAAATTAAATTAGAAGACATATTCTTACCGTATTTATTTTTTAATATATATTAATTTGAGATAAACTTAGATCCTTACCTTAACAATTTAGTGATACATAGTATGTTTTGCCTTTGTATTTTATATATATATATATATATATATATATATATATTATATTTTGAACTCGTATAAAAAATATTAATCAAAATAAATGGATTAATAACATTTTTTTTTCATACTATCATCAAAATTTTACTGATAGCTAAGAGCCTTTAGAATAACCTGAAAAATGATTCACAGAAAATTCACAGGAAAAGACATTATGAACTTCAGAACAGTTCTTACATATTTGAGAACAAATGCTCTTAAAATAAAGAAATTTATCTCGAATTGGTAGTTGCTCTATTGTCATAGGTGAAACCTTTTTTTTTTTTGACTTTTTGCCATTTGGGTTGTAATAATGTTGAAGCTCATAAATAAATGTTTACTGTGTAATTTGCAAAGAAATTAATTAGACAAAAAATGTGGACTCCATTTTTTTAAATTAAGTTTAAATGCAAAGTCTAATATTTTTTATTTTATATTTAAATATTTTTCATTTTTCATATGATGATAAAAAAATTGGCTGATTTTCCTTTACTAAATTGTGACAATTATTTATTTAACATATTTAACGATCTTACTTTTAATTTTTTTTATTACATTAACTAAATTTTGATTTAAGTTTAATGATAACTGTTTTTTTTATATTTTTATTTAGATAAAAAGTTTTTATAGAAATTAAAATAGAAGACAGTAATATTCTTACAGTTTTTATTTTAATGTATATTAATTTGAGATAAATTTTAGATAGTTCGATTTAATGATATTTTTTGTGGGTAACATATATTAATAAAAATAAAGAAAAATTGAATCAAACCCACATAATGCTACCCTTTGTATCAGATATATTATATAAAGAAATCGTATAAAGAAATATTAATCAAAATAAATGGATTAATGAGTTCTTATTTACCCTTAAGTGATTTTTAATCATTGGTAACTTTTTTTTTTTAATTTTAGTAAATATTTTAATGAATTTTTAAAAGATAAAACTAAAAAAAAATAGTAATCACTAGACATAATAAAGTATTATTAAACTTAATTGTAATCATGCTTATTTTTGGAAAAACCAAAAACTATGTATGTTAACTTTTTTAAGTTTGGTTTTATGGAAAAACCAATTAGCTAAGAGGGTTTCATAATAACTTGATTAAAATGATTCACCGAAAAAGACACTATGAACAGTAAAATTGTTACAAGATCTTACATATTTTAAAACAGATGGTCTTAATATATAAGAGGAATTTCACTTCACAGCTCATAGCCGACGGGAATAGCCAGAACCTCCACATTTCTTGCAGAAAATCAATCCTATAGAGTGGAAACACATGCATAAACAGAAAGAACAGTGAAGACAGTAAATAAGCCATGGTTGAACATGGAAAAAAAGAGTATAATCTCTTATTTTTCCCTTGAGGGAATACAATATATTGATTTTCACGTACCAAGATCAAACAATTCGTTAAAAGTGGTAAAGGAAAGGAAATGCACCCAAAATATTCAGGTAAGAAAATGCAATCGATATAATTTGTTTTATGCATATGACAACAGAGATATATACCTGAACCCTTGCATACTTTACAGTTAATTAACCCCATATCTTGCTTCATCTTGCCATTGTCACAAAACACGCATTTTGTCCCACCTGTTTGTCAGCAATGGCATTCAAAATAGTATCTTCTTTCAACGATATTGAAACAAGTTCCCATTTATTTCACACATGCAATGTAAAAACGCAGGTCAATGCACACTTACAGGAATCACAATAGTGAGAGGGGCAATGACATTAGAAAGTAGAATTCTCATTCATAACCATCACTAAAATAGTGCAAGCTTTATGTTCTGTATCATATAGAGGCTGACAAACACAACAGTCATCAAGCCAAAAAATTCAAAGATCATATGTTAGCCACTAACTTCTAAAGATTACCCTGATCCAAAAACTTTCACAAAGCACATGCCAGCCACTCCCTTTATGAAAATACAACAGTCAAGCATGTTGTTGCTGGGAATATATTTTGAAACTAGAACCAATTTGTCCTAAATTACTGCTTGGTTGAATAGGTGGAAAATAAGAGGTGAAGATTTTCACATGAAAAGCACTACACCTTTGACTGATATGATAGAAACACCACAAAGAGTGGGAAATAAAACAATCTCCTTTCAACTCTGACCAACAACTTTAGTCCAAAACTGTTTCTATTTTCCACTTTCTCATTTGCTCAATCAAGCAGATCCTAAGTATCCTTATTCAAAACAATCATTATTCCCCAACTACAATGATTCAAGTCAATGTCCTAAACACATGAATAATGATATCCTCGTCACCAATATCTGAAATGCTCCTTGTATTCTTACCATCATGATTGAAGCCTCAATAATTCCCTAAAATTCAACACTAAAGCACAACAATGTTTAAGTTCAAATGCAGAAAGATAATTACCATTGCCACCACATCGCTCACAAGGCACCGGATCACCCTGCAAAACCCCATCACTCGTTAACAAACAGAAGTATCAACTTTAATTTAACCCATAATGTTACTGTTAGAAAGTAGCACACACTTCCGTGAGAAAATGTTGATGCAATTATGCATATGCATACTATATTACACTTCTGAATGAGGTAGGCTGTCAACATTCACCAACACCACTACCCCTCTCAAAAAAAAAAAAAAAGTGTTTATCACTTTATGAAATCAAAACCCAAAAATTTCAGAAGATAATTATAAGTGTATTATTAATTTTCTCTTATAACTCACTTCTACATTGCTTTTCTTTCTATGTTTTCTATCAGACCGCTTATCACATTTATCATTCCCATTCCACAATTTTCCAAAACCAAAATTGAGGCAGAAAAAAGTAAGCACAAGGCAGAAGTAACGACCTTAATTGAAGAGAAGAAACATCATTCAATAAAAAGAAATAATTAGCAAAATTGGAAGCATGATATGCTAAAGTGAACACATTTCTGAAATATTTGATAAGTGAATACATAAACACTAAATGCACGTGGGTCTTATGGTGAAATAGTAAGTCTAACATTACATATAAAAAAGAAAATAAAAAAGTTTTCGTTTTGATGTAAAGTGAGAGAAGCCCATAGTTAAAGGAATGAAAAGGGAGAACCTTGAGGCCAAGGAAGAGAGAAAGAGCAATGGCGGCCAAAACACTAACAGTAACGATGACTGTTTGGGTGTCGAAATAGAAAGTGGTGGCGACGCCGTTAAAGAGAAAAATGGGGTGAACGATCAAAAACAGTTTGGGCTTCTTGGTGGCTTTGCGTCTGAGATTGGAAGGGAATTGGAGAAGAGAACGAGAAGTTGTGGAAGAGCATGAACAAAGGTGAACCAAAGTGGCAGAAGGACTGAGAGAAGAAGATAGAGGATGAAGAGTGCGGTAAGGAAGAGTGGCCATTGATAAAACAAAATCAAATAATAATAATAATATTATTATTATTATTAGTATGTGGAGCTAAGCTCTTCAAACATGTCACACCGCGCGTGTTTTTTCTTTTTCTTTTGTTTCGCTTAACTTTTGTATTCTTTGGTTTATTTAGCAAAATAGATTTTGATAAAAAAAATCATGGGCTTGGGCCATAATCCAATCACACAAAAATATAATGGGCTTTCCCGATGCAAGAATACCCCGTCTACGGGTGCACAGGAGATGGACATGTAGATGGTGGAGAAGAGAATAGAAAAGATGGAATAGGAATGAGCAAAGTGAGGAGAAAAAGGTTACAACATTGGAAAGGAAGAATTAGGAGACAAAAATGATAATATATTATTATACATTCATAAGATCATAATAGTCCTTTCATAAATTAATGGGGTGCAGGGAGTAGCGGCCCGTGTCTACTCCTTCACTTATCATTTTTATTAAACTTTTTTTTACCTTATATTGTTAGTATTATGTACCTTTAACACATTCTATTTCTTTTATATTATAATTAATTTTCAAATAAAGTAATTAAAAATATCGTATAACCGTCAATTTTAAGTGAAACGGTTTAAACCGTCAATTATGTCATAAATATAATCACACGTTATTCTTATATCAAGTGATTGCAAACAGCAGACATAACAATCAGTCTACCGAGAAATTATCTCTAACACTTATCAGTTTAAGATAAAATATGATTATGATGAGTTAGGTTCATCATGAATCCAAAACTCAAATCTATGTTTAAGTTAATAACATTTAATATGTATCAATTACTTGAGCAGTCTAATTTTTATTAATTTTGACATTAAGATACCATATGAAGTTCTTTCCAATTATAAATAGACAAACGAGTAGAACAAACTGTAATGTAAAAACAAACATTCGAATTGCAATCTGACTCAGTAAACCATTGACTTCGAACATATCCAAAATATAAATATAAAGCTTTAGTAAGATTGGTTCTCCAATTTTCTAAGTTTAAATAATTTTAGTCCAATAATAAATTGTTTAGTTACTGAAAAAAGATAATGAATTGTTATCAGATTTATTATTCTTTTATATTAAAGTTCATCTACGACGTAGCAGGATCACCAGTCGCCATTGTCAACTCATAGACCATCAAATTATTAAATATTTTTATGCTAGTATTAAATGTCGCGGTGGGTTTGTGTGAGTTCTTAGGCGTTGTCGGTGTCTTAGGCCTTGTAGGTGTGCGTCGTTGAGCCCTGTTCCATTGTTGTATTCGGTGTTGAAGCCCTGTTCCTTGTTGGTGTGTTGTTAGTTTTTGTGTAAGTGGAACTGCTCGAACACTAACCTAATCTCCAGTAGAGAGGTTGACCAACATTGCCATGATATTGTAGTAGAAGTTCACATTACTTGATGTAACTATAATATTAACCACCCAATATCNCTNTGAAGCAGAATAGACAACCTGAATTTATGTTCAAGTTCTATAATTTTTATATTTCAATAAAAGTTTGTTTATGGTTTCTTTGAATGAATGAAGTAGGGTGAACTCATCAAAATTGTTTC
>NC_028356.1:3719501-3774898 GCF_000741045.1 Vigna radiata var. radiata | reverse complement strand
TTCTGCATAAGTTCTTTGAGGACATGAATTAAGTTCTTGTAGTCAACATCATAGTTTCCTAGGATACCCAAACATGAACAACCGCACTAAAATCAAACCAAAATAACAAAATCACGCCTTAACCACAGGATTGAAGGCAAAAGTTGAAAAATTCAGACTACGGTCCCCTGTGAATAAAAAACGGGCTCCCTCAGTTCAACTTTGTGTNCAAATCACAAAATCAGCTCGCGTAATCGTTTACCACTCTATTGTAAACGATTACAACAACTTTTTCTGCATAACTTCTTCCTGGACATGATTTGGGGGCTTGCACTCAACATCATACCTTCCTTGCCTACCCAAACATGAACAAGCACACTTAGAACACCTTCAAAGCACTAAATGACACCAATACAACTCCACCTGTGGTCTACATTGAAAAATTAATACCATGGTCCGTTGTGAACAAAATAAGGGTTCCCTCTGTTGAACTTTGTGTCCAAATCACTAAACCAGCTCGCGTAATCGTTTACCACTTTGTGGTAAACGATTACCACAGCTTTTCTGCTGCATAACTTTTTTGCAGGTCCTGGACTAAGTTTTTTTGTTCAAAATACACAATCTTTTGTATGTAAAACAATTCTTGTTTCCTTCATCCTTCAACACAAAATTTCAATGCAAACTTTATTCATTAACAATTCAAACAAAACCAGATTTTCCATTTACAATATCAAATGTAATTCACTTAGTAAGTAATAATATCATAATGAAGNCAAATTGCATTTTTATCACATTGAACATAATAAAAACCAAATTACAAAACATATGTTCATGTTACAATATCTCCATATTACAACCTCTTAAGAAAGCTATACAAAGTTCACTCATTTTTTATTCTAAGCAATCCTACGTAAGGAGTCCTAAGCGTTCTACTTTTGTAACGCCTTCGTGACCCCATCCTCACATATGTCTTCATTGGAGGAGGATCGGTGGAGTGCCTGCAATCACTAACCAGTGCTCCTTTCTCAAACGTTTGTTCAAACCAGAGATGTACTTTGTTCAAACTGAGTGACGAACCGTCAACTGCATACAAATTCCAAAAACCAAAACTTAAAAACCCTAAATCAGAAAAAACATACAAAACCCAAACTCGAAACACCAAACGATAAACANCAAAACCCACAAAAGAACGCGCTTACCCTGCTCGAAGAACTGGCCATTTCGCAAAAACGAGCACACTAAGAACCAAAACATGCAATGATCGCCACACCCACAACGATAACTTCCTCCAACACGGCAACGAGAACGACGATTTTCGAAGAGCCAAAACGAAGCGAACAACGATTTTTGAAGAGCCAAAACGAATCCAACAAAACTATCGGAATGGAGAAATTGCAATTCTGATGAAAAAGGAAAGAGAGACCATGTTAAAACGGGGAAGGGCAAAGTTGGAATCCAAAAAATCAAATCTGTGCCTCATTATTGACGTCACATTTTTTAATTTTTTTTTTAAAAAGAACCAATCTCGTGCTAACACGTGGCGTTGTTAAAAGAGTGTTAAAATAGGAGTGTCAAAATATCGGAATCCTTTTTTAACGTCGTCTACTCAAATTAACGGCAAACACTCAATTGATTCAATTTTTCACAATTAGGGACCTAATTGAGAGATTTTACAATATGAGGACCTAATTGAGAAAACCCTACAAAAATAGGGATGTTGTAAATGATTAAACCTTTATCATATTATAAAATCCATCCGATCCAGAAATACATCTAACGGTTAGCTTAACTTAACATTTGACCGAACTTATATTATCTTAATCAGAAAGATCATACGGTTCAAAGAGATAATTGAATAATAAAAATTAAATAACTTAAGAAAATAAAAGTTTCTTTATTAAGTCTTTAATCAAGTTTAAATATGAAGTTATATCGTAATTAAATTGACTTTAATTAATATTTATTAGAAAAATTATAAATACAAATGAGAATGATATATATATATATATATATATATAAACTTAGTATTAGAAAAGTTTTAACAAGTATCTCAATCAATAGGAAACATTTAAGAGTAAGTTTTAGACAACTGTCTCTTTAAAAGTAATCGATTAACTTTACAAACCAAAATATTTTAAAGTCCATCAGAGGATCAAACAAATACTTTCTAAATTCACATGGTGACTAAGGAACATGACAACCAACATGGTTCCAGAAAAAACTTTAAACAAACAGCTTAATCCTAAGAAGATGATGGGAATCTCGCAAAAGAGGATGGATGAAATATAGAATAGGTATGAGGAAGAGTTGAAAACCCTCTATGTTAAAAATGCAACCATGCGGCAAGGTCATGGCCTAAAGGATCTTGTGCCCTCCACTCCAACCCTATTGAGACCGACAAATAACATGACAAACCTGATTGTACAATTTAAGAGAGAAACGAAACCAACAAGGATCATGACCCATCCATTGCAACAGAGGACACGATTGACTGAAAGATTTAATTCATCCCTCTCATCATATAAATTAACCTCGCTCTTGATAATAGATACTTCCTGGTAAGCATCCTCAAGAGCTTTGCCCTTATCCTTTTCAATATTTACACTCGTGGCTACACTACCGATCGAGTCTAAACTCCGCTCGTATGATCTGTGGCTGAAGACTCAAACAATGATGTTGACGACAAAGCATCATCAACAATCCCCATCCATCTCAACCAGAAGACTCCTCAAATGAAAAGAGATTAATGATGAACATTATTACCTTAAACAGAAAAACAAACAAGAAGAGAAGAAGCAATAAGAAGAAAATATGAAAATGAAAGTTCAACCATACCCCTAGTTATAGAGATGGGTAACTCGATTGCCACGACTCAAAATGATCTTATGTTTGACATTCCCAAGCAGGTGTAAAGTTAAAAATATCATAACTGTTTCCCTCAACGGTTATAATACAATGCAAATTGTAGGCTAACCAAGCGATTGAAACATAAACGCAAATCGGTTAACATAAATAAATCCCTTTGCAAGTCTTTGATGTTACTCCAGTTTGGTGACTTGTATAGAGTATAGTTTGTGTGATAAAAAACAGATTAGATGATCAACAAAACATTCAATTGAACTTACACTATTTTAACAAAAAAAACCGAACATTCAAAGAGAAAATAAAATGATAAAAAACTAAATAACTTGATACAATATAAGTATCCTAATTAAGTCTTTAATAAAAATTTTTTAAAAAAAAATCGACATTATTAAACCGACTCTTATGTCAAATCCATTAAAATTTTTAAATAAAAGTTATATAAAACGATAGATTAAACATTTAATCAAATATTTATTATCCTTACCTTACACCAAATAAACTTTAACATCATAAAAAAAAGGACAATGATATTTTAACACTATTTTTTGACACTGCATACGTGTCAAGATGTGATTGGACGATTTCAAATTAAAAAAGTTGAGGCAGGGGTATATTTGGAAGAGAAAAACCAAAGTTTATTTTTTAATTTGAAATCGTCCAACCACATTTTGACACGTGTGCAGTATCAAAATGGTGTCAAAAAATGGTGTTAAAATTTTATTTTCCTAAAAAAAAACCTTTAACAAATATCTAATTAACATTGCCGAAACAAAAACATGTAAGAACAAGTTTTAGACAACACTACTTTAAAATAACCTATCCACATCACATACCAAAATAATTATAAAATTTTTAAGTGAAAAAGGAAGAAAAATATAAAATAACATGTCAATAATGGTTTGGAAGAGTCTATAAAATAATGTAAAGCCAACAAAATGATATCCATTATTTTATTTATATTTTTAATAATTAAAGGCTTATTTTACTTTTTATTTCTTAATAACCACGTTATCTTGAAATTTGTGAAAGCATCACCATCTTTCAATACGATAAGTTTAGAAAAAGTTAGATATGAACACGAATAATCACCTCACACAGCAGCAGCCGCCGCCGCTCAACAGTACCAGTACACCACCCAAAATCCTCAGTGGCCACCATTTCACGTCACAACTCCCACTCACAATTCTCTTTCACTATCCATGAAATCTACGAGCATGATCAACCCTATCTTTCTACTTCTCCTCCTTTCATCTCTCACTGTAACAACCTATCTTTACCTGCATTTTTCTTCCACCATAACTCTCCATTCTTTTAAATCTTACTTAACAAAATGTCAAATTCTATTTTTATATTTCTATTGTTCATACTCATCATCATTATCCAACACCAATATCAATGTTGCAGGTTTGCAGCGCCAGAGGCAAAAATAAAAATCCTTTCACCCCAGAGGCTTTCTTAATCCGTTACTGGGACAACAAAATCACCAACAACTCACCAAAGCCGCATTTTCTTCTCTCTAAGGCCTCTCCACTCACCGCCGTGGAAACCGCCACCTTCGCCAAACTTGCCGCCGACAACACCCTCTCCGCGCACCTCCCACATTTCTGCTCCGCCGCGCGCTTGCTCTGTTATTCCAAACCTCTCCCTTTCTCTTCCGAACGCACCAGCAGAGACGCCAAATTTGCTGTCTACAACAACAGAAACTTCTCCGACTATGGTACGAGTCAAATCGGTGGACTCCACTCGTTCAAGAACTACTCCGACAACCAGCGTGAAAACGTCCCCCAAAACGACTTCCGCCAATACAGCAAAGCCTCGACAAACCACAGCGAAGATTTCATATCCTACGGTTCCTTCGGCAACGCCATCAAGGACACATTCCACAGCTACGGCAGCGGCGCCATCACCGGCACCTCCAGTTACAAAAACTACGCTGAACCAGTCAACGGCTCCGACGACCTAGAGTTTGCCTCCTACTCCGACGACGCCAGAAAAAGAACCCAATCCTTCGTTGGATACACCGAGAATGGTAACGGCGGCGAACAATCGTTCGCCGGTTACGGAAAACGCGGCAACGAGACGGAAAACTCGTTCCAAAACTACGGCACGAGCTCCAACCCTACGCTAACCGGATTCACGAGCTACGGTGAAGACGGCGTTAGAGCGAACGACACATTTAAGAACTACGCTAACCACGGGAACAATCCAACGAACACGTTCGAGAACTACGGTGACGGTGGTGACAGCGCCGTTGATAGGTTCGATACTTACAGGGTTGAATCCAACGGCGGGAGTGACTATTTTCAGAATTATGGAAAAGGATCTAATGGTGCTGACGTGGATTTCACGGGGTATGATAAATCGGATAATAGTAATTCGGATAAGTTCATTGGGTATGGAAAGGGTGGTGAGAAACAAAGGTTTGGGTTCTCTGGGTATCGCGTCAACTCCTCTTTCGCTGAGTATGCCAAACAGGGCGTTAAAACATTTACGAATTACAAAAACGAGAGTTTCAGTGGCATAATGGTAAAAAAGTGGGTTGAGGAGGGTAAGTTTTTTCGGGAGTTTATGCTCAAAGAAGGAACCGTGATGGCTATGCCGGATATTAGAGATAAAATGCCTGAAAGGTCGTTTTTGCCCCGGGTAATTTTGTCTAAGTTACCGTTTACCGTTAACGGGGTGAACCGGGTTTTTGGGGTTGGGGTTGGTTCGAGTTTGGAGAAGATTGTGATGGATTCCGTAAGCGAGTGTGAGAGAGCACCGAGCCAAGGTGAGACGAAGAGGTGCGTGGGGTCCATTGAGGATATGGTGGACTTCGCCACAGGTGTTTTGGGTTCCAACGTGGTGGTTCGGACCACAGAGAACGTGAATGGGTCGAAGGGGAATGTGATGGTGGGTCGGGTGAATGGGATCCATGGTGGGAGAGTTACTGAATCAGTTTCTTGTCACCAGAGTTTGTTTCCTTATTTGCTTTATTATTGTCATTCGGTTCCAAAGGTTCGGGTCTATGAAGCGGATTTGTTAGACCCGAAAAGCAAGGCCAAGATCAACCGCGGTGTTGCCATCTGTCACTTGGACACGTCAGCTTGGAGCCCATCTCATGGTGCTTTCTTGGCCCTCGGGTCGGGTCCGGGGCAAATTGAGGTGTGTCATTGGATCTTTGAGAATGACATGACTTGGAGCATTGGTGATTAAGTTGTTGGCACCATTGTCATTCCCTGTAACGTAACTTGTGTTGCTTTCCACATTATGAAATGAAATAAGGTAGGGCAGCTTGGAATTGGGCTGCTAAGGCCGATAAGTTCTTTTGCCATGCAATTGGTTAAGCATAATAAAAAGAGTAAAGAGAAACAGTGAGAATCTTACAATTTCAAACAAATTAAAATATATTAAATTTAAATTTATTTACCTTTAATTTGTTTTTAAAATAAGAGAATGATTTTTATCAATTGAGTTTAGTTAAAAATTACTTTTGATATTGATTACAATTAATACTGGTTATGTTATGCTTTCTTTTATGTTGTTGATGTACATCATTCTTTTTATTGTGTCAAGATTAATGGCAAGTTTTTTAATTTACATTAGGAAAAAAAAAAACTATGATTGGCTTATAAAAAAATAACACTGATAATACCATTTCGAAAATAATCCCTATCGATATTGATAAAAAAAAAAAAAATTCAGTAGGTCATTTTTATTGGCTGATTTTTTTTTTACTAATGCTAATCTAAAAGTAATTTTGGTATATGATATTAGAAAAATAATTTCAATATTTTGAATCCAAAAAATCATATGTATTAACACCTAGTAAATTCTGACTTACATTGGTTAATAAATAATTTCAACAACATTGTTTAAAAAACTTCTATTCACTTCAGTCAAAAATTAATTTTGTTAACGATCAACAACATATGGATTAAGGTTGAACCGATAACATCACAATTGAGATTGGACTAACGACAACTAGTTTGAGACCAAACCAATCAGAGAGTAAAAGAGAAATGACACAAATATGATACATGTAATGTCCCTTTTAATGGATGATTCTCTAGTTTTGAAATATCTTGATTAATTTCATAAATATTACTTACCTGTTCCAACTACTAATGAATTGGTTCTTTAAAAGTTCTTTAGATCACTTATTCATTTTCTTTAAATTCGACTAAGAACATGTAAATATTGTGCCATAAATATCAAACTAGGGATCAAGTCAACTATGAACCCTATTTCTTATACCGAGAATAGTTGGACTATATAAAATAAAACTTATTTTAGAGAATTCATTTGTGATATAGACGTCCCTCATACTCAATCCTCCTTTTAAGCTCATAAAAAACATAAAAAGAAAATAGAAATAAAATCCGTAAAACCTCCAAAATTTAAAATTTATATATAATTTTAGGAAAATATTTTTTTCAATGATTCTACCTATAATGTTTTATTAAGGCATCATAATTTTAAGTACAAGTTCTAACTATGATGTAACAAGCTTGAAATAGGATAGATGTATTTTATGGTTAAACGATCATATAATTAGAATCGAGTATATAATTAAGATCGAGTGAAGAAAATTATTAAGAATGGACGATCAATCTCTTATGTTTAAATTCATGAAATTTAGATGAATAATGCGAGGACTGAGCAACCTGACATAATTAAAGATGGAACGAATATCTTTAACAATAAACATTTTTAAAGAATGCTGCAAACAAAGTTTAATAGTAAATCCTACTTAGTAGGTAATCGATCAGGATTGGACTGTGATTAGAGTTTTATTAATCCTAATCCATCTTAAAAATTATAAATAGAAGTGAAAAGTAAAAAATAAGTGATCACATTTAGTGTGAATTTAAAATTTGATTTGACCATCATGGAATTAATTACTAACTTAAACATATTTAGTGTGACCTTTGCACCCCAAAGAGAAACCATTTATAAATATCTTGAATGGATCCAATTGCAGATGATTGAATATCACCCGTTGAATTACCACCAGGTTTACGGAAATAAGCTTGTACAAGACGAATAAATAAAATTTCCATTGACGGGAGCTCTTGACTAACTACTCAGAATTTGATGGCCAACATGCTCATAATGTTGTTCTTCATTTCTTCAAAAGTATCAGCTTGCATATATGTTTTCAGCTTCTCAACTACAGACTGGGACTTAGAAACAAAAAGAAATCACGTCATGATCTCATTGTTTAAGGGTGACAAGTTTTATTTCAGAATCATAGAGCCCTTGAGTGTCATAACCATAAACATTCTGAGACTTCTTCCAAAAAGTATGACATGTTTTGAAAGCTCTGAGAATCACTGGATATCAGATTGCCATTGCAAAGCACTGAGATGATAATCAACCTCTTTCCAGAGATCAGTTTTTCTTCTGAAATTTCATCCGATGATTTCTCCAAGTGATCCTAGTGTCCCTGTCCAAGAAACCAAACTTCTACGGAAGCGGACCAGGTTAAATAAATTTTGCCATTCAGATTATCTGAGGTGATGTTTAGTATCCCAGAAAGAGAATATTAAAATACGATATTAATCTTATAAAGTTGATTTATCATTAATTTATAAAATAAAATTTACAACCACTTGTATATTTTAAAATGAATTTATCTTTATATTCTTGACAAACTGAGAAAATAATTTATCTTTATATTCTTGACGAGCTGAGAAAATAATTTCCATTTTCAATATTATAAAGAATTGATCAAGGAGAAAAAAATAGGTCTTTTTATCCGATTGCATAAGAGTTTCTACCCCTACTCTCATTCCACAAACTTTTTCTCTTGTATACTTGACAGTGGTCTCCTTGTCCTGAAATTTTTTATAATAAATAAAATATTTCATTCTTATTTTTCTTTTACTTTTAAACTTAATTAAAATATAAGTTTCTCATGTTTTTAAATAGTAATTTTTTTCTATATTATAAGAAATATGAAATGTTACAATTAATATTTATGATTAATATAGAACAATTATTAACTTATATTATTTATTAATCACAATATTATTTTATATTAAAGACAAAATTTGTTCTTTTTAACTTAATGAGATAAACAAATAAGATAACGAAATGAGATATTAACCCTGTTATATAGATAAGAAAAAAATTTAAATAACAAATATTTAATTGTAAAATATAAAATTTTTCAAAGTTAGGGTAAAATTTAAGAGAAGGAAGAGAATGGAAAAGAAAAATTAAGAAAAAATGGAGAAAATGATAGTGCAGAGGGAAAGAGAAAGCCCCGACAATGACTATTAATTGGTATATTTTTATATTTTTTTCATATATGATTCAATGTAAAATGATTATAAAAAAATAATGTGTTATATTTTTTTAAGAAAAAAAATAAAAATAGTATTAATAAATATAAAAAAATTTAAATGTGTCAAATAATATTCTTTTAACTAATTTGTATTGAAATACGCTTCTTATTATTATGTTTTAACTAACGTGAAGAAAAAGATAATAAAGATTTTATTCTTATAAGTAGTACTCGAGCTAAACAATAAAACACAATCCCACCTCTTTTTCAAATAAAAGTTGTCCAAGAAAACAACAAATTTACTCATATTAAATTGCTACTTCCATGACTACTATAAATAGATCATCGATAGTATTCAGAAATGAAGTTTCATTCCATACACAAACAAGTTTTATGAAAATGAAAATACAGACAAATATTTGAACACACATAAAACAAAATTACACTAAACTAATTTCTTCCCAAACGAATTACCCGCTTTCTATTGTTTGTTCTGGGCAGTCTCACATAAAACATAACTTCAACGAGTCTTGCAAGCCATTGTGGTTTTCCAGCAAAAAATACATTATAACCCAATATTATTCCAAAGATTATCCCACATGCATATCCCACTACAACGGCTTTCCACCCAAATCCTGATTCTTCTTCATCAAATGTTGAACCTTCTGACCTTTCTTTATTCCCTTTGCAAGATCTTGACAAAGGGAATCCACACAACATTGGATTTCCAACATAGGAGATATTATCAAATGTGTTAAACTGTCCACCGGTAGGTATCACTCCCTCCAATTGATTTTTTGAAAGGTTCAAGACAGAAAGAAAATTTAAATTTGTCAGAGTCATGGGAATCTCACCCTTCAGTTGGTTCCATGAGAGGTCCAACCATTCCAAATTTCTTAAATTACCCAATGACAGTGGAATGGTACCAGTGACATTATTGTGTGAAAGGTTAAGCCCATTGAGAGACTTCAACTCTCCAATGGCTTTTGGAACTTCTCCTTCAAACATATTATTCGATAAATCAATGACTATCCAAGTATTCAATATCCTCGTGAGTTCCCTCTGTAACCCTTTCATCACCAGCACTATTGAATCATTATATGTACGAAGGTTGCCCAAATATGTCGAACCAGTTTGGCTGTGATTCACATTCATCATTTCTTGAAAGTTGACGATATATGATGTTGGCAAGGGTCCGATAAAGTAGTTATTGGAGATGTCAAAAATCCTCAACCTGGGAAATGAAAGTTTGGTGCTCAAAGAAGTGATGTTATCATGAAATTTATTTGACTTCAAACTGAGTACCTGTAAAGTTGGCAAAGTTTCTAACCAATCGGGAAATGAATCCTCTATGTCATTGTTTCCAAGGTCCAAAACATCAAGCTTTGTACAATGGTTCAAAGTCTGTGGTAACGGTCCCTTCAAGTGATTTCCATTTAACTTTATGGTCTCAAATGCATTTCTTTTGGAAAATACAAGAGGTAGGCTACCATAAAGGTTGTTCCTTTGCAAATCCAAAGCCCAAAGGAAATGAAATCTTCCCAAGCATTGTGGAATAAGTCCAGTCAAGTTGTTGTGAGCCAAGTTGATTACATAAAGGGTCTTTGCGTTGCACAGTGCTGAAGAAATGTCCCCACTAAGTTCATTATTTGAGACTAAAAAGTATTGAATGCCATTTGGTAGAATGGGAATCTCACCCTTCAATTGGTTCCATGAGAGGTCCAACCACTCCAACTTTGTTAAATTACCCAATGACAGTGGAATGGTACCAGTGATTTTATTGTGTGAAATGTTAAGCCCATTGAGAGACTTCAACTCTCCAATGGCTTTTGGAAATTCTCCTTCAAACATATTATTCGATAAATCAATGACTATCAAAGTAGTAAATATCCTCGTGAATTCCCCGTGAACCCCTTTAGTCACCAACACTATCGAATCATTATATGTACGACGGTTGCCCAAATATTTCGAACCAGTTCGGCTCTGATCCACATTCATCATTTCTTGAAAGTTGATGATATATGATGTTGGCAAGGGTCCGGTAAAGTGGTTATTGGAGATGTCAAAAATCCTCAGCCTGGGAAATGAAAGTTTGGTGCCGATAGAATTGATGACACCATAAAATTTATTTGACTGCAAACTGAGTACCTGTAAAGTTGGCAAAGTTTCTAACCAAGAGGGAAATTTATCCTCTATGTTATTGTTTCCAAGGTCCAAAACTTCAAGGCTTTTACAGTGAGCCAAAGACCGTGGTAACAGTCCCTTCAAGTGATTTCCATTCAACTTTAGAGTTTGAAAGGCATTTCCTTCATAAAAGCTATCAGGTATGCTACCGTAAAGGTTGTTGTCTTGCAAATCCAACGCCCTAAGAGAAGGAAATGTTCCCAAGCATTGTGGAATAAGGCCTGTGAAGTTGTTGTGAGCCAATTTGATTACATAAAGCATTGTTGCATTGCACAATGCTAAAGAAATGTCCCCACTCAGTTCATTATTTGACACTGAAAAGTATCCAATGCCATTTGGTAGAATCGAAAGATCTCCTTGCAACTTATTGAAACTGAGATCAATGTAACTAATTTCATTCCAGAAGAAGAGGTTCTCCTGAAACCTTTTGGGAAACCTTCCATGAATTATGTTATGAGAAATATCTAATTCTTTCAAAAACAGTGCAGAGAAATTTGGAAAATTGCCCATCAGTTTATTGTTAGAAAGTCTCAAATACTGCAAAGAATTAGTTGAGAACTCAGGGATTGACCCTGTGAATTGATTATTACTAAGACCCAAGAAGAATAAAGAAGGCAAAGAATAAAACCCACTAGGAATTGATCCATTTAACAGGTTACCACTCAAATCTAGGAGCAATAAATTAGAGAGTTTGATGATTTGGGTTGGAATTGGGCCAACTAATTTATTATCTGATAAATGTAAGAGAGTAAGGTGAGTAAGATCAAACATTGATGGTGGAATAAATCCATCAAAATTGCTTTCAAAAAGGGATAGTTGGACAAGAGACTTCAAGTGGGCTATGGAATCAGGAATGTTTCCTGAGAAATTAGTTTGATAAATAAACAAGGATCTTAATGGAGTAGTCCAGTTGGAGTTTGGAAGTTCACCTGTCAGGTTTTCATTAGTTAAGATACTCATGTCTTGGAGATTGGGTAAACGGAGGATGTCAGTTGGCCATTTCCCTTGGAGTTTGGTATCCGTGAAACGGAGAGAAAGCAAAGAGGACGACAGATTGGTTAACAATGACAAAGAGTTCTCTCCCACGGAAGACATGTCCATTCCACGTAAAGAAATTTTTTTTAAATTAGTGGCGTTGTGAATGAGTTTGTTCCAAGTGTATGAATCAAGTCTCGGTGTAGAATCAAGAGATTCTACAGTGAGATCAAGATGTTCTAATTTTGACAAGTGAGAGATTGTGGAGGGAACATCACCACTAATTCTAAGGTAATATAATGTTAAATCAGTGAGGCTCAAAAGATCACCAATTGCAGTGTGTATTGGAGATGGATATAAATCACCAGAAAGTAGGTTAAGCATTTGAAGGTAGCTTAGCTTGAAAATGGAACTATTGAGACCAAGTAGCTCACCTTTTAGAGGACTGCAGGAAAGGTCGAGGCCAATCACATGACCTAACTCAGAGTCACATATGACACCATCCCACCCGCAACAATCTGTTTCATTGTTCCAAGATGCTGTTTTTTGAGAATTCGAGCCACAAGTATCAAACGAAGTTGATAGTTCCACAACAGCAACTGAATTTTTGAATTGCAACAGAACAGATTTGTCATCAGGATTGCACGACAAGCAATTATATGAAGAAAAATGAAGAAGCAAAGATTGGAAGATGATAAAGTATAACACTAAAATCCAACCCATTTGGTATGTAGTTTGGTTGCTGCCAATCCAGTGAGGTTGATCTATATATATAAGAAGAAATTGGGCTATTTTAAATTTTCAAAAAAATGGTATATAATACTTAAATTAATTTTGTATTATACGTAAAACAATGAGAACTATATACGGTGGTCTAAAACCATTTCCTTACAGAAGTTTTTATATAATTTCATGACATTTTCTTAAAATTAGTTTATCTCACATCAAACTAATTTCTCAATTTTTAGGTTTATAGAATTTTCTCATTTTTTTTTCTATTTCATATTGAAGTCTTATGCGGTGAAGATGGCTAGCAATTTCCAAAAAGAAAGGACGAGTATTATGTTCGAAATTTCCAAGTCTTGCAGAAATAAAACAATTTTCTAACTTCTATTTTACGTTAATGTTTATTAACTTTCAGAAATAAAACAAAAAATATTGGAGAAAAGAAAGTATTCCAACAAAAGTTTACAAAAAAAATTCAAAATAATATGTAATAGTATGCAACATTTTAAGATAAAAAGAATTCTTAATAAAATAAACTATAAAGAATATATTCTATTTTTAAAACATTTCGTTACAAAAAATTTATTTTTATCGTTAAACAATTTTTTTTTTTCATCACAGATATTTTTTTATATTACATTACATTAAATTTTAATTCTGTTAACTTTTTGACAAGTATACCAAATCATTACATTACATCACAGATCTGTAATGTAATGTTTTAAGGAATGTTTTAAGGAATTTTAAATTCATGCATTCTGTTAAATTTTAGAACTTGTTTTAAGGAATTTAAGCAAGATATCAACTTGTGAATGCATGAACAGGTCATATATTGTACATGATGTTACTGAGATGTTAGTCTGAAACCAATTCCAATGATTGTTCGTATCATATTTTCATCTTAACTTTTACGTTGTTAAATTTTGTGTTCTTTATGCAACAATCAAAGCAACTTTCATTAACACGAATTGATCTTGATATAATTTTTAAATTAAATAACGTAACACAAATTCCCTGAGGAGAACGATACTTTTCTTATCACTGTATTACTTGTAACGATTTGGTATACTTGCCAAAAAGTTAATAAGTTTTTGGCGCCGTTGCCGGGGAATTTGATTGTTTTGTTATTCAATTCATTGTGTATCAATTTTAATTCTGTTCCATTATCTGTAAATCCATTATTTTAATTTTCGTATATCTGTATATATTGTGTTGTTTTGTTCCTGTGTTATTTCTGTGGGCTGATCTGTAGAGATTTTTTGTTCTGCATGAGAAGCAGAACAAAATCTGAGAATTTATTGTTTGATTCTGAGATCGAGAGAACTGCCCGTAGAAATAATAGTAGGCGTCGAAGAGAAAACAGAAAAAAAAGAAGCTAGCGTATCTGCTACTTCAAACACTCTTTCTTCATCTGATCAAGAGGACAAAGGAATGGAGGGAAATAGGGACAATGAACAAAGGGATAGGCGTACGTTGGAAGATTTTGCGTCAGTGTCTGTACCTGCATCTTTCAACAGTATAGCCAAACCTGTGGTGATTGCAGCTAATGTGGAATGAGGCCATCATTGATTCACCTTGTTCAAAGTAACCCATTTTCAGGACTGTCACACGAAAATCCCTATGATCATCTGACAACTTTCAATCAATATTGCAATACTGTGAAGATGTTAAATGTGTCAGATGAGGCAATCAGACTTAGTCTGTTTCCCTTCTCTCTGGCTGGAGAGGCAAATAAATGGTTAAATTCTTTTCCAGAGGAAAGTCTGACAGATTGGGATGACGTGGTGACAAAGTTTTTACACAAATATTTCCCTCAATCGAAGATAAATAAAGGCAAGCAGGAGATATCATCCTTCCAACAGGAACCTGATGAGACTTTGGGCAAGACATGGGATAGGTTCAAGGGGTTGCTTAGAAAGACTCCCATTCATGGGTTTGACGTTCCCACTCAATTAAACCTCTTTTTGGGAGGATTAAAATCTCACACAAAGTTGATGTTGGATGCCTCAGCAGGAGGGAACATTAGGTTGAAAACACCTGATGAAGCTCATATGATTATTGAAAATATGACATCCAGTGACAATGACGTTACAAGTGAGAGAGGGCAAAACCAGAAGAGGGGAATGTTTGAGTTGCAATCCCAAGATGCCTTACTAGCCCAAAACAAAACTTGCTTAAAGGTTCTTTTTGTACTGGGAAGTATTTTTAGAATCAGAAACGTAAGAAAAATTATACTTACATATAATCAAAATCAAGTAAAGAAAAGAACACGAACAAATGCATTTATTGATCAGGACAATTACATCAATGTTTTGCCATACAGCCAATTCCAATGAAAGAAAATTTAGCCTATCCTAGACATCACAAACGTACTCATTTTAGCAATTCCTTGTATCATGTGTAGTCTTGATGTCTTCAGAGAGTCTTCTCAGCGTCTTCTATGGTCTTCAGAGAGGTTCTCTAATTTTTCACCTGTCTGAAGATCACCTCCTCTCTGTCACGTAACATTAAGAGAGCCAGTTAATTTTTCAGTAACTTGCACCATTCGCTCAGCGCACAGAAGCAAATTCGCTGTGCGAATTAATTTTTATTTATGCAGCTCAACTGCTGTAATTCGCTAAGCGCACAGCCTCAGGTGCGCTTTGCGAATTTGCAATTTTTTTCTCTTTTCTGCTGTAATTCGCTTAGCGAACCAATACTGGTGCGCTTAGCGAATTATTGACTTTTGCTCCTCCAAATTGGTTGATTCGCTCAGCGAACCAATAGTGGTGCGCTGTGCGAATGTATTCCTCTGGCTCTGCGAATTTTGCTGGCTATGCGAGAATTGGCTGTCAACTTCACATTTATGCAACTTTTCCTGAACAATAATTTACGAAACACTCTGCTACAAATTACAACTTTTCACTAAGTAAAAACATGAATAATTACATGATTAAGGTAATTTATAAGTGTAAAAATATTTGTTTTTCACACTTATCAAATTCCGAGAATTTGAACATGAGAAGACCAGTCTAAGGTTCCATAGTCTAACAACATTAATGTTTTTTGTCTCTCAAAATTAAAATTATGATTGAGATATCATACAAATAAGAATGTCTAATGCACCATCAATGTTAATATTAAGTATTTTCGGTCAAATATTAATCTTTTCTCGACCGATTAATAAAATATACATAAATACAAACATTTAATATTTCTTACAAAATATGTACTTAATGATCATTTTGACGATTTTTTTTAATTCAATTTGTTCATAAAAAATGCTAAACTATTAAAGTTTAAATATTTTTATTTATATATCAACAAAAATTAATTATAACCTTTTTATTATTATTATTATTATATATATATATATATATATATACTTTCTTTATAATTATTATTATTTTTATATCTAAATATATATGATTTTCCAAACATGCCATTCAATTCAATTTCAATTTGAAATCGAGATTCATTCCTGCCTTTGATATCCAATTAAAGCACTTAATGATAAATGTTAGATTATGAACCAAAACATATTAATAACTCTTTTGGTATTAATATTGTTTCATGTTTTTTCTTAATTCATTTTTTCAATGCAGTTTTCATATTTATTAAAAAAAATTAATATGGTCTAATGCTAATCTATCAGTAACATAAATGATCACATTGATTCTTAATCAATTTTGGAATCAGTAAAGGAATTTAAAAGAAACTTTAAATAATTAGTACTAACAGTGGTAAAAAAAGGTATTAAGTCTTAAATTTATAGAAGAATTACCAATAAGTTATTCAGTTTTGTATTATACGTAAATCAACTAGAATTATATATGATGATCCAAAACTATGTCCTTAAAAAATTATTTTTTTAAATAATTTTATGACTTTTTTTAATTAGTTTATCATCAAACTAATTCCTCGATTTTTATTTTTACGAAATTGTCTATTTTTTATTTTTCATATTTCATATTTAAGTATTATGTTGTGAAGATGGCTAGAAAATTTGCAACAAGAAATGACAAGTATTATGTTTTAAATTTCCAGTCTTCTATCCATTTAAAGGTCTAAAGACTTTCTAATATTACTATATAATAGTGGAATAATGTTAACATGTAAAAAAAATTATTAAATAATAACTAATTTAGAGATAAAAAATAATTAATTATTTAATTAAATTACAATTTATCTTACAAATTAAAATTTATAAATACTTAAACCAATTTTAAATATTAATAAAAGTATAGTCTTGATTTATGAATCAGAATTTAAATTAATTTTAGCTATCAAGATTTTAAATATATACTACTATTATAATTAATAATATTTCTTATAATTCTTAGATATAAATATCTATAAAGAGGATATATTCTTTTTTGGTGTTTTTTCTTTTTCAATTTTATTCTCTTAATTACAATTTTTTAAATTTAAACAATAATTAAAATAAAAATACTATTGTTCAGTTATTTTATCATTTTAGTAATTATTGTTTTAAATTTAAATTATTACTTATTATAAAATAATTATTTATTATTCTATCAACCATTAATTTTTCAAATTTAAATGATCACTCGTATAATAGAAAAACTAGTTACACAATATTATTTGTAATATTTTTTATTTTAATAAGTAAAATTTATTTTATCTATAATTATATTTATAATTATATATACACTTTACCTTTTTAGTTTTATCTTTTTAATTATTATTTTTAAAATTTAAATAATTTATAGATATTTATAAATACATACCTAAAACGAAAGGTTTTTGTGTTTTGGTTAGTTATTAGATAAAATATACTCAGAGATATATTTTCTCATATTTATCTTCCTATTTCCTATTTAAGTGTTATGAAATGACTACCAATTTCCAACAAGTAATGGCTCAGTATTATGTTTGAAATTTCCATGTCTTGCATCCTTTAAAGGTCTAAAGACTTTCTAATAGAAATGGCAACTTCCAAGTAATGTGTGACCTTTTTTAATTATATCTTCCCCATAAATGATGTATAAATAAGATTTGAAATTTCTAAGAAAATCTAGTTGAAATGGATATTTAAAAAAAACATTTAGTATTGAATAAATATAAATCTTCCCCATAAATGATGTTTTATAACAAAATCTTTTACACCAACAACATCCACTCTTAATTTCAAGGTTTCATTCGAATACCGAGAGAGAAAAAAAAAATCTAAAATTTCAGAGTATTTTATATAACTTTTAGAAGTATATATGATTCATAAAAAAGCTATATAATAGAAACAAGAAGTGTTTTCTTTGTCAGAATGAATATAATGATTGAGACTTAACATGTTAATTACGTATAGATTATTCCACAATGTCTCCCACCACACTACAATAATAATATTACACAAATAAAAGTCACTACTAATTAATAATATAAATATATATGTTTAAATTTTATATGAAAATATGATTGAGACTTAAACTGTTACGCATAGATTATTCCACAAAGTTTCCCACCACACTATCATAATAATATCATGCAAATAAAAGTCACTACTAAATAATAATATAAAGATAATGTGTTTAAATTTTATATGAAAATAATGATTGAGACTTAAAATGCTACGTGTAGATTACTCCACAAAGTTTCTCACCACACTATCATAATAATATCATGCAAATAAAAATCACTACTAATTATATATATATATATATATATATATATATATATATATATATAATCTATTCAATGATTTAATCTTCATAATATTAATATTAATCTTATCTAACTAAGCTGATACTTCAAGTCTCATTAAATTTTCAACTATAAAGATACTCTAGCAAAATATTCAAAACTAGATTAGATTTTTACAAAATTTTAGTATTATAACCAGTTCTAAAATGAGTAGTATAACGGAATTTGAAGCTCTTCTTGTTTCGTTCATAATAATTTCTGATACATGGGTGGGTTTAGGTTACCGTGGGTTTTGTTGTTATGTTCTAACAATGCCATAAGCTTGGTACTTCACCACTTTGCATCTTGGTACTCGCACATATGTTTCAAGGAATTCACGCCTTTAGGAGGCACACAGGTAGGTATACCAAGAGAAATGGAGGTAAGGTACGAGGTAAATGATCTTTTAAAGCCATGCATTTTCAGATCAATGTAAAGATGTCCCTAAAGAAAACGATCCAATGCCAACAACTCTTATAAGCCATAAGCTATGGGTCTTAACATCCAAGAAGAAGCACCATGAAGGAAGCAAAAGATGTGAAAGAACAAGATGGTGGGTTTATATCATTCCACACGGTGCAAGGAAAGATAATTAAATTATCTTTATTTTCATATATTTTAAAGGTTTATATTACTCCATTTTTATACACGTGAAGGAGTGATCTCGACTAGAGATAAAGTCAATTCAGTGTATATAAATGGATGTAAATCTCATTCTACAAACTAATTTTGTGGGATTGAATTAGGCTTAAAGTCCAATCCTAATTTCAGTAAAAATATACTTAAATAAATAAACCTTGAATTCAGTCTTCTAAACAAACTTTTCACTATTGACTGAAAATTACATTTTTTTTTTTTGAGTTTACCGTAAAAACATAACGAAACTTGAACAATATATTGGTTACACTAAAACAGACATACGTGCAAGTAAAAAGGGGAGAAAACAAATCAGACATGATAACATGATAAGTTTTCAAACTTTGAGATATTCACCGTAAAAACACATAGAGCTCAAAGGAAACAAACCTGCTGTAGTACATTTTCTTAGTTAGAGTCATAACCAAGCCATTGTAAATAATAAAATAACTCTCCAGTTCCAAAATCATTTTTATTTTGAGTGTTTAATAATTTTATTACTTTAAATTAGGTATTTAATGAGTTAAAATATTTTTATTTAAAGATTGGAAGATGATCAAGTATGACACTAAAATCCAACCCATTTGGTATGTAGTTTGGTTGCTGCCAATCCAGTGAGGTTGATCTATATATATATAAGAAGAAATTTGGCTATTTTAAATTTTCAAAAAATGGTATATAATACTTAAATTAATTTTGTATTATACGTAAACCAATAAGAATTATATAGGGTTGTCTAAAACCATTTCCTTACAGAAGTTTTTATATAATTTCATGGCATTTTCTTAAAATTAGTTTATCATCAAACTAATTTCTCAATTTTTAGGTTTATGGAATTTTCTCATTTTTTTTTCTATTTAATATTGAAGTCTTATGTGGTGAAGATGGCTAGCAATTTCCAAAAAGAAAGGACGAGTATTATGTTCGAAATTTCCAAGTCTTGCGACAGTTTAAGGTCTTTCTAGTAGAAATGACAACCTGTGAGATTTTTTATATTGCTTTCATGTGTCAAATTTTGATAATTATGTATTAATCAGATATTTTGGTTTAAAAGTTTATTGGTTATGAAATGAGCTAACCCAGTTCATTAGTTCATAGAAAAACTATCTTACAGTTTGTTACTATAAAGTTTCAAATATTCTAAAGAATGAGAAATAAGAAGCAAATTAGTCGTGAGACTTGAATGCAGTATGCAACGTAGAAAGTTTCATGAGAAAGCACAAAAACCAAAAATACTTTTCATTCAAGGAGAAGCTCACTGGCTGAAAACAAAAATACTAATAATATTTATTTTTAGGTTTAAACCTCTTTTTGGTCCCTAAGTTATGAGCGGATGTTCAGTTTAGTCTCCGCTTTTAAAAATGTAAACCTTTGATCCTTAAGTTATAAAAAATGTATCAAATGAGTCCTTTTTAACTTGAAATATTGTTTTTGGTTGTTTCTTAACAACTGCTACNTCTTTAGATTGCTCTGATTTGTTTCTTAATAATAACAGCACTTTAGATTGCTCTTTGTACTTTGACCATAACTTGAAATACTGTTTTTGATTGTTTCTTAACAACTACTACATCTTTATATTGCTCTGATTTGTTTCTTAATAATAAGAGCACTTTAGATTGCTCTTTATACTTTGACCATGAACGTCAAAAAAGGACTCATTTGATACATTTTTTATAACTTAGGGACCAAAAATTTACATTTTAAAAAACGGGGACTAAACTGAACATGCACTTATAACTTAGGGACCAAAAAGATGTTTAAATCTTATTCTTATTATGAATATCTAATAAATGTGATCCTAGCTCTTGTCCTTGCAGTTTCAATCAAATAAATAAATGTACTTTGTCACAGTTTTCTAACTTGTATTTTACGTTAAGGTTTATGAACTTTTCAGAAATACCAAAAAAAAAATTATTGGAGAAAAAATAATATTGCAACAAAAGTTTTAAAAGAAAAATCAAAATCATCAGTGTCCACCATTCCTACTAGAATACGAGATCCAGAATCATAAACTTTATATCAAATATAAATTTCTTTTTAAGCACTTCAAATAAAGTAACAAAAAAAAAAGTTCAACACTGTGTTCTTGAAACAAAACACAAAGCTAAATTAAATAATATTGATTGATTAAGCAAGGTTAATGATCAATATATAT
The DNA here is from genome assembly GCF_000741045.1 of Vigna radiata var. radiata. Lineage (NCBI taxonomy): Eukaryota > Viridiplantae > Streptophyta > Magnoliopsida > Fabales > Fabaceae > Vigna > Vigna radiata. The sequence goes on along the minus strand of NC_028356.1, from coordinate 3,753,428 downwards.
ATATAATTTAAATAATAGTGATTGATTAAGCTGAATTGAATAATATTGATTGATTAAGCAAGGTTAATGATCAATATATATATATAATTTAAATAATAGTGATTGATTAAGCTGAATTGAATAATATTGATTGATTAAGCCGAATTAAATATAATTTAATACATCTATCACTTCAAACTTTATTTTTAATATTTTTAAAATTACTTTTAATCCAATTCTAACTATATTAATATAATATAATTAATAGAATTGTTTTAAAATTAATTTCAAAATTACTAACTAATAAAAATATTAATATTTATGTGGAAAGTAAATTTAGCTTATAAAGAGACAAAATTATCTCATTTAAAAAAAAATTGGATCTGAATTCATAAAAAGTAACAAACATAAAAATTAAAGAAAAAAATTAAAAGATTAAAAAAAATAAAGAAATAACAAAAGATACATTATTTCATATGTCTATTAAATATTTTAATGACATTAAAAAACTTAATTAAACAAGATTAACAAAATATAAAACTTAATTAGAAAAAATTAGAATTAAGACCATATTGAAAAACTGGACGAAAACAAATCCAAATATTTAACTTTTGTATTTTGTTTCTGTAATTTAATGACATTTTTTAAATTAGTATTTCATCAAACTATTTTCTCAATTTTTATGTTTATGTACTTTTCTCATTTTCATTTTTTTATTTTTCTTATTTCATATTGAAGTCTTGTGTCGTAAAGATGGCCACCATATCTGGAAATTAAGTCTTGCATCCAGTCAGAGATCTAAAGACTTTCTAATAGAAATCATAACGCGTGAGAATTTTTTGTTTTATCTTCCCCATCACCACTAAGAATGTCATAAAGGCATGTTTAAATTTCTATATTGAAACGTGTCAACATCCTATTTCGGGATAACTAAATAAATAATGGACATTTTTTATTTATTTGATTTTATATTATTTTTATTATAATTTTATTTTATTTAGTGTATGTTACTTTATTTTTCAAAACCGTTAAAACCGTTGTGTTTTTTTTTTTCGTCGTTCCATCACAATTCGTGACAAAATGAGAAAAAAAAAACATTTAGTATTTTTATATTTAATATTGAATAAATACATTAATTTGGCCTAAATGTTTTTTTATTAATGGAGATGACAATGTAAGACAATCTTACTCCATTGATATTTTTATAGTTAGTCGTTTTTTGGTCATAATTCAATGTTTCTTTTCTTATAATGTTTTCATGTGTGAATTTTGATAATTATGTATTAGTCATAGTCAACTGATCCAGTTATTAGTAATATATTTGGTTTAAAAGTTTATTGGTTATGAAAGAAGGAAGATACTCTGGTCCAGAGGAAAGCATTTCATCATTCTATGAGAGACTCTGTGGGTGAAAGCAAAAATATTAATAATGTTTATTCTCACTAGGGCTAGACAAAAATAACTGATCTGTATTGTACTACAATGTACTATATTATACTAAAATTGATCCACTTTTACTAACAGTTCAGTATATTATTTTATGATTCAGTTTTTAAAAACTGAACTTATAACAGTTACAGTTCCGTAAAATGTAAGGACTGTATCTACTCTTATATCTTCTCTAGTTCCAGTTCAACTGTTCTATCTTTTCAAAAAAACTTTATTTAATAATAAAATATTAATAAAAAATATTGTTCATATAAAAAAGTAATAATTAATTTTTTAAGACAACTTTTTTATCACAAAATTTATATTTTTTATCAATAAAAATAAAAATGTAATTTATATTTTTATATTTTTAAGTTATATATATAAATATATATATATATATATATATATATATATATATATATATATTTTGTGTTAGTGTATGATGTTATTTTTTATATTTTTTTAATTAATAAAATAAAATAAATAAAAAATAAAATAATTTTTAATAATAAAAAATATATAAATAAAATAGAAAATAATAATATTAAATAATTAAAAATCAATTTATTAGACATTTATGAATAAAATAAAATAAATATTAAAATAAATTTTAATTAAGAAGAACATGTATTGTTATACTATTTAGTTTAAAAATTAGTACAATTCAGTTTAAAATTAGTATAGTTAGTAGTTCAGTTCAATTTATATTGTAGTTTAGTTAAAATTAGTGTACTTTAATATTTAGTTAATAGTTCAGTGCAATTTACAATTCAGTTTACAGTTCAGTTCATGGTTTACAGTTCAGTTTGTCTGAACTGGTTTACAGTTCAGTTTGTCTGAACCGGTTTAGAGTTCAGTTCAGTTTGTCTGAACTGTTTTACAGTTCAGTTCAGTTTGTCTGAACTGTTTTACAGTTCAGTTCAGTTTGTCTGAACTGTTTTACAGTTCAGTTCAGTTTGTCTGAACTGTTTTACAGTTCAGTTCAGTTTGTCTGAACTGTTTTACAGTTCAGTTCAGTTTGTCTGAACTGTTTTACAGTTCAGTTTGTCTGAACTGTTTTACAGTTCAGTTCAGTTTGTCTGAACTGTTTTACAGTTCAGTTGAACTGTTTTACAGTTCAGTTGAACTGTTTTACCGTTCATTGTCTGAACTGTTTTACAGTTCAGTTTGTAACAGTTCAGTTTGTCCACCCTTAATTCTCATTATGAATATCGAATAAAAGTGATCCAAATTCTTGTCATTACAGGTAGAAACTTTCAATGCAAATAAATAAAAGTACTGCGTCACAATTTTCCAACTTCTATTGTACGTTAAGGTTTATGAACTTTCAGAAATACTAGAATTGGACTCCAAATAATATCTAATAGCATGCAACATTTTAAGATAAAAAGAATTATAAATAATATAAACTATGAAGAATATACATTTAGTTACAAAAATTTATTTTTATTGTTGAACAACTTTTTTATCTTCACAAGTAATTTTTTTTAATATTACATTACAATAACTTTTAATTTCGAGAATTTGAGCACGAGAAGACCAGCCTAAGGATCCGTGGTCTAACAACATTAATGTTCTTGTCTATCAAAATTAAAATTATTATTGAGACTTTTTGGTATTGTAAAACAGATTCATACTAAAGATTCAATAAATCCAAATATATCAAATAAGCACATTTAATCATATTCAGATTTATAAGAATGAAAGCGGAAACAAAAAGACCAACCTCCAGCCATTGTTGTATGCTTGCCTAATTTCTGGTTTCTGAACCCTTGCTCTTAAAACACAATGGTGATGTATATGAAGGAAAGAGTAGGCTCACTGACCTGATATGTAGTACTCCAAAAACCATCACATAGTATTTTATACACTTTCAGAATATTAACTGCTTTCTTAATATTAACTAAAAATAAATAAAATAAATAGGATATGATATAATATTAAAAGGGTTAAATATGCTTTTAGTCCCTGAAGTTTCACTGATTTTTGGTTTTAGTCCCTGCATGAAACATTTATGGCATTTCGTCCTCTTAGTATGGAAACATGTATATTTAGTCCCTAAAAATATACTACGTTAATTTTTTAGTGAGGTGGCTAACGGCTCTGCACATCTTCTCTATACACTGTCTGCCACGTCTTCCCCACCCAAAATTAGGGTTTCAGATTGGGGAAAAGGGGAAAAACTCCTTCTCGGAGAAACTGTAGTGTTCTTGCACCCAAAAATTCCTTGGAACGAAAATGTTTCATAAGAAGTACCTCAATCTTGATCGGACTTTAGATTTCTACAAATCCTTTAAGATTGGAATGCAGATTCCTATAAATCCTTTAAGAAAACAACACTTCCCTGTACATAGCCACAATCTCGGAAAAATTCCCCACCCAAAAAATTCCTTCTCGAGAAAAATCACGATTGGGTTTTGTCTTGCAAGTCTGGTTGTGGTTGCAAGTGGTGGAGAAACTGCATCACTCGCGTCTGGGCTTCTCGGAGGTTGGTTGCGGTGGAGATTGGGCTTGTGTAGGTGGTGGCTGAGGCGTCTTGCGGCGGCTTTGCAGCGTTGGTGGAGCACGGTGGCTTGTGCGCTTTCTGTTGCTGGGTTGGTTTTTTTTCTGAGTGCAGGTTTGAAGATGGCTGGCCATGGAGGTTGAACGGTGGCATGGTGGCGATGCGAACAGACGAGTTCGCGAGAGGAAGGAGAATGCTGTGGTGGTGTGACTTTGTAGTGGCGGGATGATGATGGCGGTGATTGCTGTGCGACGCGGCCTTGGACGAGCTCATGGTGGCCGGTGAGAGTCGCTGGGTGGCTGCCATGGAGGAGGTAGCGGCGCAGGAGAAGGAATTTTTCCACTTTCTCCCAATCCGAAACCCTAATTTTGGGTGGGGAAGACGTGGTAGGCAGTGGACAGACAAGACGTGGCAGTGCCGTTAGCCACCTCACCAAAAAATTAACGTCATCCAAATTTAGGGACTATTCGTACATGTTTCCATACTAGAAGGACGAAATGCCATCAATGTTTCATGCAGGGACTAAAACCAAAAATCAGTGAAACTTCATGAACTAAAAACATATTTAACCTAATATTAAAATAATATAATATTAAAACGTAACCTCTCTTCTGTATAAGGCTAACAGTATATTATTCCACATTACCATCATAGAAATAAGAACGACTACTAATTAATATCAAGATATATGTTTAAAATTAGAATTAATATAGAATATAAATTGTGTATACCGGGGAATATTCAAGCGTGACAATTTTTATTGTTATAATAAAAATCACTTAATACCATTACAAATTTAATTATTATTTAAAAATACAGAATATAAAAAATAAACTCATGTGATGTGTGAAAGGAAAGTATTTTCTGTAAATTGTATAAATATATACATGCAATCAGGTGCAACCAGAAAAGATATAAAAGCAGAAAACCAGTCAGAATCAAAACAAAGAACTTAAAAAAAATTGAGACATGAGACTGAGCTCGTGAGACTATCTATTTTGGATATTAAAGAAGAAATTGTAGAAGAAATTTCGCGTGTGATTTATTCAATAGTTCAATTTTCACAATTTTGATCTTCTTACCATTTGAGATATTAGTACAATTTGCATATATTATTAAATTCGTGTTAGCTTAATATTTACTATATACATCATTAATTCATCCCGACTAGTAGTTTTGGCCTCATACCATAAACCATTCATCTCGATTAATCACATGTCATCATAAAGTTTCATTTAAACATTGTAACATTCATGGAAATAATATGTACCACATCTCCCTCATTTTCAAAAACTATATACTCTCGTCATCCTTGGTAGCATGGTGAAATGCAACTTTCAGAGTTTTTAAACCTTGTAATTCTGGCAGAGGGATGTCAAGTACTTCATAGTACAATATGTCCGAAGTCTGACATGCATTAAGGGAAATAAGATGTTTTAATTTTAAACAAGATACAAAAAGAAAGATTATGCATTAAGTCAATGATTACCTGATCACAATGATACTTAACAGGCTTGGGTTTTGGTTGCTGAGAGTAACAATTGTGAGGCGTAAGCCTGATTATGGATGGATCATCCAAACCAAGTTGTTGAGCCACTCTCTCCACTACATCATTATATTTATAGAGCCTTGACCTATATATTAATGTACAGAGTATACGGTAAGGATGTAATTCCAAACAAAATAATTAGTAAATACTTACATGTTCTCTCAGCTAAAACTGCAATATATTAGATCGGATGCCACAAGAGGGAAATACATCGGATGCAACAAAGATTCATGTTTTGCCAAAACCAGAAGTTCAAATATAGACATTACTCAGTACCGTAGCTCCTCTTTCTCAGGATCATATAACTTGAAGGAAAGTTATATATCATCATTTGTCTTGTCAGGTGGTGCAATAGGAAGTAAATCCTAAATATTCATGTAGTTTGTCAGAAGGACAAAATTTGAATATTCATGTTCATACAATCAAAGTGGAATACAACTTCCATAAAAACAAATGTTACCAGCCAGAGCTCCACTTCCAAAAACAATTTCAACTCTGCATTGTGAACCTTGTTTGATACCTCTCTCAACTGTCCGACCTGTAATGCAAATCAGTTCAACAAAAAGTATGAACAACTTCAGATAGCACAGAAATACGTGGCAGAAATTAAGCAAAAGCTGGGAGATATAAATAACAATAGAAGTATTCAACATCTCAACACAAATAATAAAGCAAACCTCAGGGTCACAAAAAGTAGTTTAAATGTTTACCAGTTGCTTTTCTTATTCATTTTCAGAAATAAACAACTACCCAACCATGGGAGAAATGAAATGTTTAAAAGCAAAGCCAACACAGAATTAACTGTATGCCCAGCCCAAGAAATACAATCCAAAATAAGCAAATCAGCCAGGAATTTAACGAAATTGGCATGTTGATATAGACATGAAGCAAAAAACAGATTCAACACACATATGTGGGGTAAACAAGAAATGGATATAAAGCTGGAATGCGGGTATATAAGCAAAATAATACAGATTGTGCTTCTTCCATGGGTGTCAACGGTTGATATGGACGATATGTACGGTTTTGCCGCTTTGCCCATAGCCAAAAGCGCTGGAATTGAACTGGTATGTTAAACTCTTTAGCAACCTCTTCCTGTTAATCACACGGATCAGCCAGCAATCAGATTCAAAAAATGAAACCAATGAAAGTAGGTGTTTTGGGCAAGCATATAGGAAAGCATTTATATTTCCTAATAGTATTTATGTCATAGCTGTGTTAGATAAGTAACCATGCAGAACACTTTATAAATATTTCATATACTGTCAGTTGCATTTTTCTTTTATCCTCTTATGCTAAATTAAACTAAAATACCATAACAATCAGATATTAATGTTTAGTCAACAATAACTTGAGGTAATTTTTAAGACAATAACTCTATTTTTTCATTCAAGACTTTTCAAATTTCTGTGCCCATGTCCATGTCAATCAAATCTGTGTCTCCTGTCACTTTTGGCTGTTGTTTGTAACATCTTCAAATACAAATAGAAAATCAAAGAACAGGAAGATTTATATGGAATATGTTTTCATTCAGCTAAAGCTTCATAAGTTTTATACTTTAACAGTCTTCTAAATATAACTATCACCTCAGAATAAGCATCAACGCTAATGATTTTTCATGAATGACATGTATAAAATGTTTTAGTAGTGAGAAAAATTAAGATACAAACAAATCCAACTTGGATTACAACATATTATCAGTATTCCATATCCCAGATCCTACGTGGCTTATCTTCAGTCAATTGATATCGAGACTACTCATCAATTGTGAACATAATATAGCGAAAAGAAGGGGCAAATTCCATGTCACCGAATCCCTCTCACAAGGAAAAGAACAAAATAATAGTGTTGCTCATTCTTTGAAAAATAATTCTACTGAAAAAGATCTCCTTTTCCAATCCTATTTTGAATTTTTTCCCATTACAACATTTATAATAATATAGATTTCGGTCAATGGACAGTTTATAATATCCACAACATAAAACAATCAAAAACAAATAAGGCATGCTGTCAGAAAAGTAGTTTGTCCTGAATTCCAGTTTTTTTTCCAAATAAAAAGCAACTCCGTGACAGAGTAATGTGAACAGCATAACAACAGCACACAGAGAGTATTGAGATTTTGAGGAAGTGTAATGAGAAATGAAAACTGTATATTATTGATTCTGCATGGTCTGATATATATACATGCAGAAGTAACAAAATGCTGATAACAGAAAAACTAAAAAATATAAGCGTATTTAAATTACAGAATCCATTAGCTAATATACGTATACAACCCTATCTAATCATATGTCGCCACAGAAATATGTAATCAGTAGACCAATGATATACTCATCTTGGCCACAGAATTCTCCTATAACAGTAAAGAAACCGGAAATTCCATCAAACTTCGCCTTCATCAGTTCTAAAAAGTCCACCATTTTATGTAGGACAGGTTTCATTGCCTTCGCATACATCCAAAATTCTGAATAAATTGTAATATAGTTTGCACGATCTTATTCAGCAGAGTTTATCATCCTACTCAGCTCCGATCCTGAATCAGCAAGATCTTTCGGATTTGCATCAGCAGCATCTTTCGGATTTGGATTTGCATCAGTTTGCAGTAGTCATCTTACTGCGATCAATAGAAAAACATTAGGAACAGCATGAACGAATCCAACGCAAAATCGAATCGATCGAACAGCAACATAAAAACACTGCTCAAAATCGAATCAATTTAAAAAAATAATGAGACCGAATCGAAGGCAAAAACTGAATCAAATAGAATGAGAGAGAAGAGACTCATCTGCGTGGTCGAAACTAAACTCTCTAAACTCTGAGTAACATTGCAAAAAAACAATAATAAGAGAACTGAAATGGAGAGATGAACCGAGAAACCTCAGTCTCGAATCCACTGTCTGTCGAATCCTGTGTCTGTCAAATCCTCTTCTGAGAGAGCAATTTGAAAGTTCGTTGTGAGGGGAAAGTTTATAGACAGTAGTTTATATAGGGAGCGGGAAAGTAAGAAAAACTATTTAAATCTTATTATTTCTTTAACCCAGTAATTATATTGTTTTTAATTAACATTTTTCACTTTATTTTTATAATATTCTCCAAATATTATAATAGGACAATTATAGCTTAATATTATTATTTTAGAAATAATAAAATAAATATCAAAATCAAATTTATTTATTTATTAAATATTAAATATAAAAATACTAAAAATATATTAAACAATCTTAGATTTATTAAAATCTGATTTAACCCTAGAGTGAGTGACAAATATTGTGTAATATAGGAAAGGAAGGTGACTTTTTGTGGTCATGTTGTCGAGTTTTTCCGGTTTAGTAAACTAATATAAACACAAATCAGTTAAATTTTAATTTTAAATTGAAAAGTGAATTTTAGTAAACTTATGAATTTAGTTTTATATGCTATTGAATTAAAGTTCGTTTAATTAAGTTTTAAACTTTCATACATTTAGAAATTTTTAATTAAGTCCCGTTAAACTTCTGTAATTTATTAAATATAGTAAATCTTAAACTGTAATTTATAATTTTATAATTTTACATAACTTTAAAAATAATTTTTATTAAATATAATGAATCTTATAAGAAAATATCATTATAATAAAATATTGTATAACAACTTTTAAGTGGGGTAATAAAATAATTATGCTAATGAAAAAAAATGTAACAACAAAAATTCAATTAAAATGTTTAAAATATTTTTAGGATATTTAATAGAATACAAACACTAGTACAAAAATCATATTTTATGACGTACAAAAACGAACTATGACGTACATAGTTTTATACGTTATAATAGATGTGTAGCAAAAATTTATGTTATCTGAACATGTTATGTTTCTAAAAGAAATAACTCTAGTGAATGTGAACATAGATAATTGTTTCGAATTGATATTAAGTAAAATTATCTATGTTCATATTCACTAGAGTTATTTCTTTTAGAACCATAATATGTTCAGATAACATAAATTTTTGCTACACACCTATTATAAGTACAAAACTATGTACGTCATAGTTCGTTTTTGTACGTCATAAAATATGATTTTTGTACTGATGAAAAGTTTAACCCAAATTCAATTGAAGATTTTTAAATTTGTCAAAGATTTAACATTTACTTAAATTTTAATTAATTAAAAATCTCATTACAAATTTTAAATCAGTCTAAATTAGCCATTCTATGCATAATTATTTTTCTTTTCCAGAAACTGCAGTAATTTATTACTAAGAAAACAAAACCATGTATTTTTTTTTACTTAAATATTATACTTATTAAAACATTAAATCATGTATTACGAAAATAATTGACAAAATTTGATTGGACATTGTCTCGTTGGCCAGATCACTCGACCTGAATTTAGATTTTGGATCCACTTCAAGAATAAAAAAAAGTAAAACACACACACTATCAAGAATTAAATAAATTATTTATTTATTATAAATATAACAAAATTATGTTGTTGTGATATATAAATAACACACACTATCGAGAATTAAATAAATTATTTATTTATTATAAATATAACAAAATTACGTGATATATAAATAAAAGAATCTTTATTAGAGCTTCACTTTAATGTTTAGAGTACGAATAATGTAACATTCCAAAATATATGACGTTTTTATATATTTAGAATGTCTCAACTCATGAAAAAAGAGAACACTTAAGAGTATTCCAAATGGTAACATTATGTGGTACAATTATCCAAAATATAGAAGGAATTTAAATCTCAAATACAAGCTTCATAACTCTCCAAAATACATAACTGAATAAAGGTTCAAGGAGACCTAAAGAGTGTTTTCAAAATATAGACCAGGATAAAATAAAAACTAGAAGTCTTTTCAAAATAAAGAGTTCTCTAAACTAAGAGCTAGTTGAATTCCTAAGCATCAGGGCCGGTTCTTCTTCGTTCTCCAATGCGCGCTCCAGTGGTACATCATCAGCTACTGCTCACATCCAAAGGATTGGATGATCATCGCAAGGGGAGAGACACACATATAACACACACAATGCAAGGGTAAGCTAGGTTGAAAATCATGCAAGATAAGTCCAAATTCAAACTAACATATACTTAACAATATGCACACAAGCAAGCAAATAAACATTCTATCAGATTATACATTAAATGGAACTAACTATCATGTTATACAATCACACACACAACATGCCAAGACTATAACACAATACAGACTAAGACCGAACGCATTTTGTTGACACCAATGACCGACCATGTGATTTGATCATCCGAACTAGTATGAAATGTCAAGTTCCAAGGGTTTGTACACCCGGGTGGTGTAGTAACTAGGATACACTCAACAGCTGCCACCCAAGGTTAGTCCATCCAAACTCATCTTGGCCCATAATGGAGACACCCAAGACTAGGTAGGACCTCCTGTTATTCTCACCACATGTCATCACTCTCTATTTGAGCATGAATGATTATTAGAATGTCAGGATAAACCCCATAAGGACACTCCGGCCATTCATACGGTCAATCACAACAAACCACAGGGCACCACTATGTAACCTCCCTTGAGGATCATGGAATTACGTCCATCAACCATACTTGTTACACTTACACCAACCACCACTTTGTTACACTTACACCAACCACCACTTTGTTACACTTACATAAATCACATACTTTGTAAATACATGCTTTCAAACTATAATTCACAACGCAATACATCATACTCTTAATCATGTTGCACAATCATCCTTTAGTTATGTCATAAAAACAACTCATACATACTCAGACATTACCTATTTTCACAGAAACATCACTTATTATCATAAATTTTTTTATAGCATATTATTACCAACACTTACTTAACTTAAAAAGCTTGGAGACCCTCACCAATGGATCCGGAAGGGTCAAAAACCCCCAGAACGACCTAAAGAACGTCCAAAACGGACGTCCAAAACTCCCAAAATGTCAAAAACATCAAAAACACTCAATTTGTCGCAAAAAATTCGTTCAACGCACCCTTCCTGGTGCATTATGCGAATTAAGCTGCTAGAGAGGCCTAGAAAATTTCGCTCAGCGCACCCTCCTGGTGCACCGTGCGAATCTGAAGACTCTGCAACACGAATTCTGCATAATTTTGCAGTTTACGCCCCTCCAACCCATTTCCAAACTCGTTTTAGGCTATTAGGTGAATTTCCAACATCTCTAATTCGAAGTATATGATGAATTAAACTTGTATAAATAAATTGAATTGTTCCTAGAATCATTTCTTAGCTTCTATGTATCAAATTTCCACTCACAACCTTCATTTCATCAACTCAAGGTACTAAGTCTGAATTTACCAAATAGAAGTTATTTTACAACATTGCGACACTTCTAGCAAGTCATATATGACTTGCCTAAACTGTCTAAACTGACCATAACAGCCCTCAACCTCAATTGCCAATTTCGACTACCTCACTTCCTCTCCCCCTAACTTGAAACAGTTTCAACCACTAAACCTTTACTAAGTAACCTGCCTAATGACCATTTACAGCTTACCCAACTCAATTTCATCGTCATACATTACTCATATCAAATTCGAGTCATACATTCACAATTCATAACATAGTCAATCATCACTACATGTTCATATACAAGAACCACAAACCTCTACTTCAAACAACAGTAGAATCATCAAAACAGCCCATCAAGCATTATATCAGCATAAGTACACAAAAATTTAATTCAAGCAACCAAGAGTCCCACAAAACAGTAACGAGAATCCTAGCTTCCCTTACCTCTAACTCCAACAGTTAAGCTCATAGGTGAACGATATTGCCCCGCGTCTCAGGGAAATCCTAACAGTGCCTATAAATCATCAATTGATGATAAAATAAAAATTTTAGAGCACAGTAACAATTACAAATTGAAAGAAGGAGCAATGGGTCACATGCAATCAAACTTGTTGCATGTTTATAGCCCTAAGGAAATGGAAAGTGGGGTTTTTTTACCAGTTGAAGAAAAGAGGGTTTGATCGGATGGAAACAAAACTCTAAGCTCCCAGATTGTTTAGGAGGTTCCTATTTAACAAAAGGATTAATAAACTTTGAGTTATGGTGGATGGAAAGTGGAGCAATGAAGGAAAGAAGAAGAGTAGTTGTGTTTTGAAGAGGAAGTATCGTGGTAGAGAATAGGCTGGAGACATCTGAAGATAATGTTTTAATAAAAATTCATTTAGTCATTAAAACTTTACCCAATGCCCTGCTATCACGTGTGCACAGTCATGTTTTAATTTGTCAGACCTTACAAATAAAATTGATATTTCAACATCATTTTTTTTTTCAAATGATTAATTAATTTGGTAAATAAATTTATATATTTTTATTAAGATTAATAATAGTGTTAAAAATACAATAAATACAAAATATTAAGTTTACGATGTCTAATTAAGATATAATTTAAAAATGGATGTGAAGAATAAATATAATATAAAAGTACTATTTAACACTTTTATACTTTGAACAAATAACTTTTATAGTCTAACCGTGTGAAGTCTCTCTCATTGTCAAGAGGAAAATTATGGTAACATTGTTAAATGTTAGGCGCAGATTCTTCCCAAGACTTTCTCACACTAAAACATTATACACGCACACCTACATATGCGTCGAGTTTGGTGACAATTTTTGTATGATAAATAATTAATAAAATTAAGGTATTTCATTTTTATTATAACAAAAAAATATTATAGTTTTTACCATAAATTTTTTAATTTTATTAATATTTTAGGCAATTAAAGATATGTTTAAAATTATTATGTATATTTATTTAAGTAAACTTAATATCAATATACAATTAACTTTACAAGAATTATCAAAAGATTTTAATTTTATTGAGAAAAAGTAAACAGAAGGTTTCTTTAAAATTAATTCCATATTAAACATGTTGTAGAATATCAAATGTATATGTTTAATTACTTTATTTATTAATAAAAATTTTAAATAAAATTAACATAATTAAAGTTTTTATACTAAGAACTTATGAAATATGATACTACTTGTTGTAGTGATGATGTGTAATTTATTAATTTAGAGTATAAAAAAATGATGTATTATAACTGATAATGGATTTAAAATAATGTGATTAGATTATTTTAATAATACAAATTTAAAGTATAAATAAAATTATTATAAATGAATTTTATCTAAAGATTTACTAGAGAATTGGTGACCGTAAAATTTTCTTACGATTTTTTCTAATTTCTGTGTAGAGTTACCTGTACTTTGATTAAATTGATGATTTTTCTTCTAAATTGTTTTGTTTGACTCTCTACAATCTCAATAGACCGAACCTTCACTTGTCTTCTCTAACTTTCATATCTTCAACTTCTAATACGTTATATGGGTTTGACACATACTTTCTAAGTTGAAAAACATAAAACACGGAATGAAGATTCAACGATTGAGGAGGCATAACTATTTCATGAGCTGCTGGTCCCACTCGTCACATGATCTGGTATGGACCAATAAACTTAGGAGACAACTTTCTAAAACAAATATCTCTTCCCACACTATCGGTAGGAGTCACTCGTAGAAAAACACGATTTCCAAGTGTAAATTCCAACGATCTCTGTATGTGATCAACATAAAACTTCTACCTACTTTAAGATACATTCATCCTCTCTTGAATAAGCCTAACCTTTTATGTGGTCGACTGTAGCAACTCAGGCCTTATCAACACAACTTCCCCATCCTAATACTAACACAAGTAAAAAAAAGGTTTCTTTAAAATTAATTGCATATTAAACATATGTTATATAATATCAAATGTACATGTTTAATTACTTTATTTATTAATAAATTTTAGATAAAATTAACATAATTAAAGTTTTTATACTAAAATTGAACTTATGAAATATGGTAGTACTTATTATAGTGATTTTGTAATTTATTAATGTAGTGTACATAATATTATGTCTTATAATTGATAATGGGTTTAAAATAGTACAATTAGATTATTTTAATAATAAAAATTTAAAGTACAAATAGAATTATCATAAAGTTTCATTATTTTAAAATCATATTTTTCTAAACACTTTTCTTCCAGAATTTTTTTTCTTCTCTTTAGATTTTTTCACCGTCTGTTCATTTTTTTGAAGACCAGAAACAACTAGGGTGATTCTTGTGGATAGCTCTTCACTATTGTCTGATCAATTTCTCTAATATAGTAAGTTGGTATTCTATACTGTTCTTAGTTTGTATGTTTATACTGTGTATATAGATCATCTTGGTTTGCATGTAGTGTCTAAGCTTTTTACAAGAGTATCCATTGCTCAATGATCCTAATGGTGTGTCCTCATTGTGTTTGTATTGTTCATAGGAGAAAATAAAGTTTTTTGTACGTGTGGAGGTGTTTTTAGGATTATTGAGCAGTTTGATTCGTATTTCAGGTGAGGGAAGCTAATTGCATTATTTTTAAGTTGTATATATCTTGAAATTTGCGATCATGACGAAGTTGTATGATGAAGTTTGATCTAATAAATTTTGTTCATTTTGGATGTTTGCCTTGTTGTTTGTCTTGACTGAGGTTGTGTTGATTGGAGAACTTATGATCTGATCAATTGAGCTAGTTGGTATGTGTCTTGACATTAAAAGTTCTTTTTACCAAAGTACTAAGAAGGGAATATCAATTTGACCATTTGAACAAGATTTATTTTCCCAAATCATGGAATATTCATATGTTATTTTTCGATATAGCATTAAGTGGTGGTAGGCTGACACCGAACGCCAGTTCATTGTGAAGGTCTGGGAAGGTGTTGATAAGCGGTAATAAGGCATCGTTGAGTGTTATCTTTCTCTGCAGGTCTGAAGCAATTTAGTTTCAAGACATTGAACATTAGGAGGGTGTTGTTGAGCCTAGCTTTTTACTAGAAGAATGGTGTTGAGCGCCACCTTTTGCGAGAAGTTTGTCGTTGGACACCATTTTCGAGTGCCAGATTTTATGTTGAAGTTTTTTTCTACTTTGGCTTGTTTGAGATAAATTTACCATGAATTTTATGGATATTTAAGAGTATTATGGTCTTTTATTGCGTGATAATATTGTTGTGAACATGTGTTGTAAATAGTGTTGAAGGAATTTCAAGAAGAAACTTTCTTGTGGTGATTGCATTAGTGTATCCATTAATATATGAATTTCTTATTGGGTATTATCTTGTTGCTCTAATAATTATTTAATCTTAAGTAGAGAAGGATGAGGTATATGGTGAGATGAGCATATGGTCATAGTCTAGGGGCTTTATATTGGCTAAAGATGTTAACGGACTAACCCTGTGTGTTGTAGGATGAAACTCATTGGCAATGACTTTATAGAGTAGTAGAGACCATCACAAGTTCATAACTTGCCAGAGTTTGATATCAATATGATAACGTCCATTTTTACCTATTTTTGTCTGTATTTTGTTATGAATAAATAAACTCTTTCCTAGATTTAATTTTGTTTCATCCTCAAGTTTAGTGTATTTTGTATTGTTTTGTATTTTAGTTTTTGTATGCTTGTTTTACCTCTAATATCCTTGTTTATAGGTGTAAAATAAGTTAATAGGAAGCTTTTGTGGTGAAATAAAACAAGCTGGAACTCAAGGAAGCATGTTTCGACAAGAAAGAATTAATTTTAAACAAACACCCACTTTAGGGGCACTAGAATCGCACTCAAGCCTACAAACATGAAGAAAAGATTCATTTGTATGGTTATACTGCTATGGACCACCCCTAGTTTTGCTACAGGTTTCGCACGAACGAAGATGGTGATGATAGTGGCGCAGCCAACAGTAATGTTGTGGTTGTTGTGTCTTGAAAAAATGGTTGAAGAGACACTTTGATTTACGATGGTTGGTGGTGGCACAACGACAAGAAGGATGGCATGGTGGCTTAGGGTTTCTAGGTGTGTTGGAAAGAAGTCGAGATGACGTGGTTGGTCACATCACAAAAAATAGAACAACTCATTCATTGATTACTCACGTGGATAATGTGTCGTTAATGATTTAAACGTCTTTATGAAAAAGACCAAATTGAACAAAAATTATAAAAATTGAGACCATATTGAACACTTGAAAAAGTTAGTCTCATATTAAACAAAGTAGACAAAAATAGAGACAAAAAATAATATTAAGTCTTCTGATTTTAAGTCAATACTTAATTTTGCTATCATCGTGTTGTTGTGATTTACACACATAATCCTATTTACTTTTAAAAACACCAAATTTCATATCCATCCTTATTTTTACCAAGAACAACTCAAAATATATAACTTTATCATCAAACCAACACACAAATAGAAAATTACACAAAATTAAGAAGACATTAATATAAAAAGTGAAATCCTTAAAAACTAGGCCTTTTTCCTTAAATTTCCTATTCTAACCAAAAGTGCCTTTGCAATTTTTTTTATCAAGCCCAACCATAAGTGTATATCTAAAACAAAGCTAAATTTTGAAGCATAACTAAATTT
Source organism: Vigna radiata var. radiata (assembly GCF_000741045.1). Lineage (NCBI taxonomy): Eukaryota > Viridiplantae > Streptophyta > Magnoliopsida > Fabales > Fabaceae > Vigna > Vigna radiata. Next base: position 3,736,505 of record NC_028356.1, on the reverse strand, counting down.
TCAATTTCAAGCAAGTTAAATTTTCCTCAGCTTAAAATAATTCGGAGATTTATAAATAAAAAAAGATCGAGAAGATATGTTTTGGCCAAAGACCACTAAAGTTCTAGATCAACTCAAAAATTTAGAATTTAAGGAAGAAAGCATGTAATAAAAAATATTTTAGAAAAAGAAGAAACCTCATGCATGGAATTTCCAAAGCCTAATATGCATGTATCAATTATGAGAAAGATGAAAGTTTGAAGGGAAATGATAAATTCACTTAGCGAGGTTCTATATATATCCTTGAGTTTTGTTCTTAGACAAATAACAAATGAGAAAGAGAGATCGAAGGAGAAGATAACTTAAAGAAATGACTTCCTAACTATGCAAATAAAAAGAAAAATCTTCTCTCTCTCTCTCTCTCTCTCTCTCTCTCTATATATATATATATATATATATATATATATATATATATATATTATTTTATTTTTTTATATTTCTAAAGGTACCCATATTTTAATAAGTTAACACCTTCATTCTTTTTTCATTGTTAAATATAATAATCTCTATAAGCTCAATCTTAAGTCCAAAAGAATGTTGAATCCTAAATATCTGAACTTATAATATTTACATCTCCTTTCAAATTCATATATATATATATATATATATATATATATATATATATATATATATATACACACACATTTATATAATAAAATAAACATTCAATTAAATTTATAGATAAAATAAATCATACAATAAAAAGAAAAAGAAAAAGAAGGCAACGACATATAATTATGATTCATACGAAGATGAAAAAAAAAACGGAGAAACCAGTTTTGTCTTCAAATATAACAGGGAAGATAGACGACAATTTAGTAAAGAGATGTAAAAAAAATAAATTTATTAATTATCGCTTTAATTACGATTATGCTGTTATTTTGAAATCAACAATTTAAAATCGTTTTAATTTATCTGTATTAATAAGTATTTCATATAAAATAAAATGCATCTGATTAGCTTTTGTTTCCTTACGTTACGTCTTAAAATAATCTGAAGTAATTCAACATCGATTTATTTATTTAGTTGACTGTATGCTTTTTATTAATTAAAATTTGATCAAATTTAAAAAAAAATAAAATTGTGCAAGTAAAAAACATACTTAAATTTTTTAGTAGAATATGAAAAAGTGGAAATACAAATACTAACATAAGTTATTACTAATTTACTATGACGTAGGAAAGTTGCACCTCTGAGTGCAATTAAACTATGTAATCATTTGGATTTTAAAACCACCAAATATTTATTTTTAATTTTGGTACTTTGAAGTTTCTAAGAATATATATATATATATATATATATATATATATATATATATATATATATTATTGTCTCAACCTTTAATATTGTAATTTTATTAATTTTTAACTTTTTTTATATTCAAAAATTCACTTACTTACATTATATAATTATATTCAAACTATTATCAATTATAGTTATAGTGAATTAAATAGTTTTTAGGTATTACATTTACTTATTTTTATTTTTTAATATTTTATTTATTAATTAACTTTTTACATAACAATGTTTTATTTTTAAATTTTAGTGTTTAATAGTATAAATCTTTATTTATATGTAATATGAAAAAGTATTTTTTATCCTATTTAATTCTTACTTTTTTTTTTCACCAGAACAATTTTTGTTTTGTTAAAATAATTTTCTATTATCTCTCTATAATTAAATTATATTCTTAACAATACATTAATTTGTTTTTTATGATTTCACTCAATTATGTATTTAATTATTTTTAAGACCTACACTTCAACACTTTCACTTCTGATGTTTCATTTATTATATTTTAATAATTAAGATCAATATCATAAATTTTATTTATAATCATCAACAAGGATTGAAGTTCAAAATATAAAAAATTTATGTTAAATTTAAATTATTATTAGTTTAATTTGTATTCTTTGTCTAATTTTATTTAAGTCGTGTACTATAATATTTATTAGTGTATAAAAAAATAGATTTTGTTAGAATTTAGAAAAAGAAAAAAAAAACATTTGAACTATTTTTAAAACTTGAATACTTGTTGTTTTTTATAATTTTATAAAAATATTTTTAACTTTCTCAATTTTATTTTATTAATCTATATAAAATTAATAAATATTTTGATTGTCATCAATTTTTTTTCATGTATAACTGTATAAAATTTATATAATTTTTTCAGTTTTTATTCAATTATTATTTAGTATTTTAATTCAAAATTTATATAATTATAATTTCTTTTAAATACTTGAAATTGAAAAAATGAGATATAATTTTTATATTTAATATTTAATAATATCATATATTTTTTCTTTTGTCATGATTCTCTTTTTATGAAAAATAATAATTGATATTAAAATAATAAAGAAGTTAATACTGGCATAGATATATATTCTTATTCGGTGAGGAATGTTATTTGAAAAAAACTTTATGAAAAAAACGTTGCGGACATTACCACATTACCTTGAATAGACCCATTTGCAGATGATTGAATACTATCCGTTGAATTACCATCAGGTTTAGGGAAAGGAGCTTGTAGAAGACGAATAAACAAATTTTCCATGGAAGGGAGCTCTTGACTGGTCAGAATTTGACGGCGATATTGCTCATAATCTGGATGCATTCCTTGAAGAACCAGCATCTTTAACAGATTATCACATTTGTTCTTTATTTCTTCCAAAGTATCAGCTTGCATATATGTTTTCAGCTCCTCAACTACAGATTGGGCCTTTGAAACATAAGAAATCATGTCATGATGACGTTGTTTAAGGGTGACCAGTTTTTTTGCAGAATCATAGAGCCCTTGAGTGTCATAACCAAAAACATTCTGAGCCTTCTTCCAAAAAGTATGACATGTTTTGAAAGCTCTGAGAATCACTAGGACATCAGGCTCAACAGATTGCCATAGCAAAGCACAGAGTTGATAATCAACCTTTTTCCACAGATCACGTTTTTCTTCTGAAATTTCATCCAATGATTTCTCCAAGTGATCATAGTGTCCCTGTTTAAGAAACCAAAGTTCTACGGAAGTAGACCAGGCTAAATAATTTTTGCCATTCAGTATCTCTGATGTGATGTTTGGTATCCCAGAAACAGAGAAAAGAGAACCTTCTGATTTCTCATCCTTAGGGTTTGCTGAATCCATTTTCCAATATTAAATTAAAACTTAAAAAAACGTTGAGGAAACAACACAATGACAATGGCACTGAGACTCAGACACCTAAAAGTAGAACCACGATGAAAGGTAAGATTAGAGAAACAAAATAAACAAAGAAGGCGCAACAAGCAAATTTGAAAAATTATTTATACTTCTCAGTTAAGTAATTGCAGAAGAATAATTGTTCAATACATTTAACTATCTTACCAATAATCATCTTACCATTTCCAACAGAAACTACAGTTCAGTATCATTTTTTTCATGACATTTTATATGTGAAAGCACAGAGAGGTCAAAGAAACAAACCTGGTGTACTACACTTTCTTCAATATAGTCATAATCAAGCCATTGTAACCCCACCACCTTAAATACTAAAATAACTCTTGAGTTACCCAATCATTTTTATTTTGAATATTTAATAATTTTATTACTTTAAATTAGTTATTTAATGAATTAAAATATTCTTATGTTGAAGTACAAAAATATGCTATATGATTTGAAGGATTGATGATATATATATTATTTTATACATTACATTTTCACCTACAAGAAAATACATTGATTATATAAAATAAAATAAAAATAAACAACTATAATAAAATAAAATAATGACATTTTATATGTACGGGTCTTAAACATAATTTTAATTTAAGACGTGTTAAATTTTTATTTTAAAAAACTAAAAAATAAAAGAATACAAACTAACACATTATATTTTTTAACATGATTAATACAATATTCATAAAAAAAAAAATTGTATCAAATTTTTAAAATAGAGACAAAATTAAGACAAATAAAAATAAAAGGATTTATCTAAGATTTTTCTATAAAAAAATAAGAACGAAATACATAATCTAATTTTAAAATATATATACTATTTGAGAAGCAGGGAAAAAGAAAAAAAAAAGAGTAGAATTTTGAATTTCGTAAATTTGTGTGAATGGAAAGTTAAAATTATGAAAGTATTAAATTTGTTTTTAAGCACAAATTTAAATAAGAATAGTAGTAAATGATTAACGAAAGGAAAAAAAAAAAAAGTAGAATTATGAATTTTGTAAATTTGTGTAAATGGAAAGTTAAAAAATTTGTTAAAATTATGAAAGTATTAAATTTGTTTTTAAGCACAAATTTAAATAAGAATAGTAGTAAATGATTAACGAGAATAAAATAGAATAATTACTTTATATTATCTTAATCATCATACAAGACTTTAATTTTTAGAGCATCTTATCATATATATTTAATTATCTTTTTGTAAATTAATTGTCGTTACAGGTAGAAACTTTCGATGAAATAAATAAAAGTACTGTGACACAATTTTCCAACTTACGTTAAGGTTTTATGAACTTTCAGAAATACAATATATATATATATATATATATATATATATATATATATATATATATATATATATATATATTAGACAAAAGAAAGTATTGCAACAAAAGTTTACAAAAAAAATTCAAAATCATCAATCTCCACCATTCCTATTAGAATTAATATGTAATAATATGCAACATTTTAAGATAAAAAGAATTATAAATAAAATAAACTATAAAGAATATACTCTATTTTTAAAACATTTAGTTACAAAAATTATATTTTTATTGTTGAACAACTTTTTCTTTTTTTCATCACAAATAGATTTTTTATATTACATTAAATTTTAATTTCGAGAATTTGAGCATGAGAAGACCAGCTAAGGTTCCATGCTTGCAAATCATCTTCTCAGTTTTTATATTATTATTATTATTATTATTATTATTATTATTATTATATAATATTCTTGTCTCTTTTTATACAGCTAGTCAGTGAGGGGCGAGAGATACGAATATGAGAGCACTAAAATATAGATGGTCATCGGGTTAGCCATAAGACAACATGCTGCTGGCTCAACCCATTTTCTTCTCTCCCAACTTTCCCACTCTCACCAAAAAGACAAGTTTTAGAGCTTCACTTCACCCCCACAACAATTTTCCTCCTCTCAGAGTTTCACCAACGCCAAAATCACTTGGTGTGAGAGCAAGAATCAAAACTCTGTTCGTTCCGTTTCAGAAAAAGAGTGGTTTCCAAATCTGCCATAGCTTGAAGAAAGAGAGCGAAGTTGGTGGGAATGATGGAAGAGACTGGACAACCTCCTTTTTGCTCTTTCTCCTCTGGGCAGCACTCATCTACTATGTCTTCTTTCTCACCCCAAACCAGACCCCGGTATGTTCTGTTCTTTCCAATTTGAAATGTGCTAATCATTATATAAAATTCGATTTCCATAGGGATGGGATACGATTGGATATTCGAATGTGTATTACTCGTGATTTGTTTATATCAGTTCATTTGAGAATAAAAAATAATTGTAGAGGAAATATAATCTCCACCACAACAACAAAACCTTCTAATATTATTTGAGAATCGAAATTATAGTTATTATCCACAAGAGGATTTTTTCTAGAATCGTTGCAAAAATAAGGCTCATTGAGCTGAGATTCAACAATGTTAGAGTCCCTCATTGACTAAAATAGGAAATCAATATACTGTGTAAGATCTTTAAGGATTCAATATACTCTTTGGTCCTCTTATAAGAGCACAAAAGTAGTCTATGGCGAACCCAGAGTCATTTTAAGGTAGATAGTTGCACCTCCTCATTTTTGTGAAATTACAATTACTGTATTAAACTTTTATTCTTTTAAAGCCTTAAATTTATGTATTGACCCTGCAGTTCAGTGAGAGACTCATATATTGATTTAAGAGTCTTGGATTCATCACAGAAAGTAGCCTTTGCAGTTTTTGTCTTCCTATGTTTTTAATTTTACTTTCCTTTTGCCTTAACTGTGAGATTTTACTTTCATTCAGTCAAGGGATTCATATTTCCTGAAAAAGCTCCTGAATCTAAAAGGGGATGATGGTTTCAGAATGAATGAAGTGTTAGTATCATTGTGGTATATAATGGGCTTGTGGCCATTGGTATATAGCATGCTTTTGCTTCCTACAGGAAGAAGGTACTTCTCTTTGCTATGTATATCTGTCCAACATAAATAATATGTTTCTTTTATCAGATTTCAAGCCACTCATAAACCTCTATCTTTTAGTTGAGTTGTGTTATGAAAATTTATAGTTCTAGTAATTGATCATGATGTTGTAGTAATTATGTGATTAATATCAGTAAGCACCACGTTGTACCAAATCATTCATGTTCATACTGTGCGGTGTCATTTGACTTAGAACACGAATTTTAAATTTAATTCAAACCTTATAAATTCAGTTTGTAGGTTAGAGTTTGCATCTATTTATATATATATATATATATATATATATATATATATAGAAATATATGTATATTTATAATTTGATAATATTTTTAGTCCATGTGAGATTTCTAACCATTGATTCAATAGATGATACAAATTGCTGTCTAGTTCGAATCGTACAACAAAAATTGTGAACCATAAACATTGAATTAATTTGCAAATACATATTTGATTAAGCCTTGCCGCCCTCCCTTGTGCCAGCATAAATACAATAATTTTGTGTTTTCTTATGTATATGTTCTATTTGACAATACCTGAAGCTGATTTCATATCTTCCATTTGTTGTTCTACAGCTCAAAAAACAGTATTCCTGTATGGCCCTTCCTCATACTTTCTTGTTTCGGAGGTGCATATGCACTTCTTCCTTATTTTGTACTTTGGAAACCGCCAGCACCTCCTGTTGAAGAAACTCAGCTTAAAACATGGCCCTTGAATTTTCTAGAATCAAAAGTAACTGCATTGGTAATGCTCATCTCAACCTCATCTTGCAAAGTTGTTTAAGAGAAATTATAGTATTCTGAACAATGTTTCCATAGTTAGGTGATTTTGCATGATCATAAGAAAAAACACCCCATTTGCAATCTCATGTTTATCTTGGCGAAACACTTAAAATGCAGTGTACATTTGAGTTATAAAATGATTAAAAAATGCCATTGCAGAGGTTGCCTTATAGTGTTTTATATAAAAACATCATAGTTGTATGTCATTAACAAACACACAACCTGCTGCATACATTGGTGCAGTGAAAGAAAAATACTTGGAAGGTTTTCATATTCAACTGCTTTTAGTCTTACTGTTTGTTTGGAATCAATCTATTTTTAACTTTTTGGATTCCTCTTCCCATTCTTTACATTCTTAAACTTACGTGATCAATAAAAGCAGCATATGATCATGATGAAACTTAACAACCATGATGGTTTGGAATAGTTTTCAAAAGGCTCTCTATTAATCCTCATTGAAAAACTTTCTTCCTAGACATGCTTGTCAGCATGCCCCTATTATGAAAGATCCATGGGAATAGCCCTATGGACAAATGTATAGCATAATCTCAGCAGTCTCTTCTTTTTAATTTATTTTATTGAAGGATGTAACTTATCGTACTTGCACATCAGATATCCCTTGTTGCAGGGGTAGCCATCATAATTTATGCTGGTTTAGCTGGACAAGATGTGTGGAAAGAATTTTACCAGTACTTCAGGGAAAGCAAATTTGTAAGTTCATACTCAGCATTTCAACAAGTTAGCATGACTATTCATTGTATTCATTATATGAGCATTAGCAGTGTCATAGACTTTTTCAATCTTGTTATCGTGATCTTTGCTAAATGAAATGCTAATATAAATTCAACAATTGCTGGTCTACTAGGCCAAGATCATGAGTACATTAGAATGCAGTTCTTAGACTTCATGTTCATGATTTACACTGTCCATTTACCATAAAATTGGAAATGTTAGGTGCTAAGGTTGGGTTTTCATATTGCAGATTCATATTACCTCCATTGATTTTATTGTACTTTCAACATTTGCACCCTTCTGGGTTTACAACGACATGACAGCACGAAAATGGTAAATTACTTGCCATATAAGTTCTTAGTTCAATTCTTACATTCAGTTCCTAGGCCTAGTTATATACTTCCTCCGTTCCATGATAACTGCAGTTTTAGTCATGTAAAAGAATTTCCAAATTTATTGATGCTCTCACATTCCAATGAAGTATTAATTCTTTCTCTTCCTAGTTAATCCTCAAATTAATTACTCTTCTTTTTTTTCTCATTCAAAGCAATTTATTTATTGAAAAGTGAGACTATTTTAGTAAAGTTATTTCAAAAAGTGGTACACATATTATTCTTAATCTGTGTGAGAAATGTCAACCTAGTTGAGATTAGAGTCGACACAATGATGTTTTGGTTACCTATTTTGATTAAAAAAAACTGTGGGAAAACCTTAAACTGCAGTTATTGTGGAACAGAGTGAACAGAAGACAATGTAGCACATATTTTAACGCTAATCCAATTTGCAGGTTTGACAAAGGTTCTTGGCTTCTTCCGATATCATTGATACCATTTTTAGGGCCTGGTTTATACCTTCTCCTGCGGCCATCATTATCAGCAGAGGCCATTTCGCAAACTCCTGTTGAACCAGAGTGAAATTACATTTGATGACTGCCAATAATACAAGTGCACACGTTCTAGCAACAAAAATATATTTGGTTTCAAGTTTGGTTCAAGAAGATAATTTCTTTCTACACAGTCTACAACCAACTGACATTACCTACATTTTTATTATTAGATGGGATCCAATTTCAAAGAAAGAGCATTACTATTTCTGTGACATCACTTAGCCAATCATAATCATTGTGCTCAGGTAACTCAAGGAAAAATTCCATTTTAAGGTCCTTCAAAGTGATTATTTCAACACTTTTTTTTTTTTATCTTTTTTATTTTATTTCATTCATACTGTCTACAAATGATTGACTCCTAAGCACAATTTCATTCTCCCAAGTGGAATCTTCTGCAGACTTTCCAGCCAACTGTATTAACAAATCCAACTTGGATTAGAACATATTATCAGTATTCCATATCCCAGATCCTACGTGGCTTATCACCAGTCAATTGATATCGAGACTACTCATCAACTAAGAACATAATATGGTGAAAAAAAGGGGCAAATTCCATGTCACTGAATCCCTCTCACGAGGAAAAAACCAAAGTTATAGTGTTGCTCTTTCTTTGAAAAATAATTCTACTGAAAAAGTTCTCCTTTTTCAATCCTATTTTGAATTTTTTTTTCCCATTCAACAGTATTTATAATAATATAGTTTTCTGTCAATGTACAGTTTATAATATCCACAACATAAAACAATCATATAAACAAATAAGTATTACATTGTTTTTTGTTGTTTTTTTGTTTCTTCTGTTTTTATGAATCTATATATATATATATATATATATATATATATATATATATATATATATATATATATATATATATAGAAAGATGGGTACATAATAAAAATAGAGAATAACAAAAAAAAAAATTTTAATATATTTTTATATTTCAAAATTAACAATAAAGTATGCTTAATAATATTGACTATTTCACCAAAATAGCATCATAGAAATTTATTGATTATTGATAAAATCTCTTTACTTTTTGTGTTATATTAAAAAAAAAAAAAAACTATTGACGTGGTATAAATTTTCGTTTTTGGTATTTTACATGTATATTTGTAACTAGTTACTAAAAATATGTTCTAGTGCATTAAAAAGTCGTTTAACTAGCAAAAGAATATTTAATAAAATATTTTAAAATTTTAATTTATAATCTATTTTATTCAATTTATATTTCAGAATTTAATTAATTTTTTTATATTATTATCTCTTATATTTTATTATATTTTCTATACTTTTGTTTATTATTATCTATTTTCAATTTTAATGAGACGAAAACATCTCTTCATCAATTTCTCAATTTCTATGTGAGATACCACACTATTTCTTTTTAATTATTGTTTAATATAATACTAAAATTTTATTTAAAAATATAAACTCTATTTAGATTATCCTTTTGTGTAATTTTATATTATTAACTAGCTTATCAAACATATCTACTAAATACTTTTAAACTAATGAACTAGTTTATGTACATAAAACTTATAAATTAAAAATTTATTGATAAATATTTAATTTATCAGTCGTTAACTTCTAAATATTTTTTTTTTTGGTCAAAGAAACTGTCATGTGTTCACTTGTTAATTTCTAATTTTATTTCTTTATTGTAAAAGAAAAAAACTGCCACGTTCACTCCTTCGTACATCATTTACATTGACGGATACAATTTGAGCCTATTGAATTTAAAATACAATAAGACAATTTTGCATTTAATTGTGTTAATGTATAGGCTATAAGCATCCAGCTAATATAAGATTAATTATGTTTATTGAAGATTCAATATTAGAATTTACCTTAAGAAGGTTTGACATCTTACAACATAAGCATAAGATGAAATTGATAGCATGAGATAGAGAAAGTAGAGAATTAAAACTACAGAAAAGGCACATAAAAAATAACCATATTAAACTAAAAGTGTACTAATTCATCATCCAACCATTTGTAAGGTTTGTCTTGTTCTTATCAGATCAGTCTCACATTGAAACATGTTTCAACAAGTCTTGTAAGCATTTGAGGCTTTCCAAGGAAGAATATATTACAACCCAATATTATTCCAAAGATCATCCCGCATGAATACCCCACTATAATGGATTTCCACCCAAATCCGGATTCTTCTTTATCAAGTATTGAATATGGTGACTTTTCTTTATCCTCTTTGCAGGATTTTGACAAAGGGATTCCACACAACATTAGATTTCCAACATAGGAATCGTTTTCAAATGTGTTAAACTGTCCACCTTTAGGTATCATTCCCTCAAACTGGTTTTGTGAAAGGTTCAAGACCGCCAGAAAATTCAAATTTGTCAAAGCCATGGGAATCTGACCCTTCAACTGGTTCCATGAGAGGTCCAACCATTCCAAATTGCTTAAATTACCCAATGACAGTGGAATGGTACCAGTGATTCTATTGTGTGAAAGGTTAAGCCCTTTGAGAGAATGCAACTCTCCAATAACTGTCGGAATTTCGCCTTCAAACATATTATCTGATAAATCAATGCTTGTGAAAACCGTCAGTATCCTCGTGAGTTTCATGTATAGCCCTTTCATCACAATCACTATTGAATCATTATATTTGTCATGGTTACCCAAATATGTCAAACCAGTTTGATTGTCATTCGCATTCATCATTTCTTGAAAGTTGTGGATGTACGACACTGGCAAGGGTCCGGTAAAATAGTTATCAGAGATGTCAAAAATCCTCAACCTAAGAAATGGAAGTTTGGTGCCAAAAGAAGTGATGACACCATGAAATTTATTTGACCGTAAATTGAGTACATGTAAATTTGGCAAAGTTTCTAACCATAAGGGGAACATATCCTTTATGTTATTGTTTCCAAGGTCCAAAACTTCAAGATTTGTACAATGAGCCAAAGACTGTGGTAACAGTCCCTTCAATTGATTTCCATTCAACTTTAGAGTCTCAAAGGCATTTCCTTTAGAAAAGTTATTGGGTATGCTTCCATAAAGGTTGTTCTCTTGCAAATCCAATGCCCAAAGAAAAGGAAATGTTGCCAAGCATTGTGGAATAAGTCCTGTCAAGTTGTTGGAAGCCAAGTTAAGAATAGAAAGGGTGCTAGCATTGCACAATACTGAAGAAATTTCCCCACTCAGTTGATTATTTGAGACTGAAAAGAATGCAATGCCATTAGGTGGGATCGGAAGATCTCCTCGCAACTTGTTGAAACATAGATCAATGTAACTAATGTTCTTCCAGGAGCGCAAGAGGTTCTCATGAAACCATTTGGGAATGCTTCCACGAATTCTGTTATGAGAAAGATCTAAAACTTCCAGATTTGGTGCTATGAATTTTGGGAAACTACTTACGTTACTTGAAGATAAATGTAAGTATTGAAGGTTGGGTAAGATACAATCAAAATTATTTTCAAATTTTAGTGAGAGCAAATTGTTGTGAGAAAGATCCAAAAGACTTAGAGTTTTAAGCTTTGAAAATTGGTGAAAGTCTACGACCCCACTCAAACCTGTTGATTGCAAATCCAAAGAAGTGAGATTTTGGAGTTGAAATATTGAATTTGGAAAATTACCTTGCAGTTTGTTATTAGAAAGAGACAAATATCGTAACGAAGTAGTTGAGAATTCACCAATTGACCCTGTGAACTGGTTGTTTCTAAGATCCAAGAACAATAAGGAAGGCAAAGAGTAACACCAGCAAGGAATTAGTCCAGTTAATATGTTAACAGACAAGGATAAGTACCATAATATAGAAAGTTTGGTGATTTGGGTTGGAATGTGGCCAACTAATTTATTATCTGATAAATCTAGGAAAGAAAGTTGAGTAAGATCAAACAATGATGGTGGAATAAATCCATCAAAATTGCAATAAGAAAGTTCTAGTGTGTGAAGAAACTTAAAGTGGGCTATGGAATCTGGAATGTATCCTGAGAAAGCAGTTCTAGAGAGAGACAAGATTCTTAATGGCGTAGTCCAGTTGGACTTCGGAAGTTCACCTCTGAGGTTTTCATTCTCTGAGAGATCTATTTCTTGGAGATTAGGTAATTGGAGGATGCTGATAGGTAATTTACCTTGGATTTGGGTGTTCCAGAGAACTAGAGAAACCAAAGAAGACGAAAGATTTGTCAACAATAACAAAGAGCTCTCTCCGACAGAAGACATGTTCACTTCTTCTAAATAAATCTCTCTTAAATTAGTTGCGTTATGAATGAGTTTGTTCCATGTGTAATCATCAATTCTAATTCTGGCGGGAAATGGGTCGATGTTACTGATACGAAGTTGTTCTAATTTTGACAAGTGAGAGATTGTGGAGGGAACATCACCACTAATCCCAAGACATGATATATTTAGATGCGTGAGGTGGACAAGGTCACCAATTGCAGAGTGTATTGGAGATCCAAAGAAATCATTAGAAAATAGGTTGAGTTGTTGAAGGTGCCTTAGCCTGAAAATAGAACTATTGGGACCCAGTAACTCACCTCTAAGAAGACTGCATGAAAGGTCGAGGCCAATCACGTGACCTGATCTCGAGTCGCACGTGACTCCATCCCACCTGCAACAATCTGTCACGTTATTCCAAGATTTCGTCTTTGAAAAATACGAGGAACAACGATCATTCACCGGAAGAAAAGGTGGAGACTTGAGAACAACAACTGAGTTTTTGAACTGTAACAAGACAAATTTGTCACGAGGATTGCACATCAAACAATTGTAAGAAGGAAAATAAATAAACAAACATTGGAAGATAAGAAAGTGTGACACTGAAACCCAACCCATCATTAATCTCTCATACGGAAGAAATATGGATTTTGGATGCAACCCATCCAAAAAAGTTTAATCTATATATAAGAAGCTGCCCTATTTTAAATTTTCAAAAAAATTAATAATACTTAATTTAACTTGTATATACGTAAATCAAAGAGAATTATGTATGGTCATCTAAAAAACTATTTCCTTAAATTCTTTTATAATTTTGTGACAGTTTTTTTTTCTATCTAATCAGTATATCATCAACAAACTAATTCCTCAATTTTTTTATTTGTTTTTATTTTTCCTATTTCATATTGAAGTCTTATGTGTGAAGATGGCTACCAATTTCCAAAAAGAAAAGACAAGTATTATGTTTGAAATTTCTAAGTCTTGTATCCATTTAAAGGTTTTAAGACCTTCTAATACAAATGACAACAATGTGTGGAATTTTAATTTTATCTTCACCAGCACCACTAAAAATTTCATCAAAAATATTTTTATATAATTAAGTTATCGAAATCTCTAATATCTATATTGAAATGGACATTTAAAAAACCATTGAGTATTTTTATATTTAATATTAAAAAATACACTAATTTGACCTCAATATTTTTTATTAATAGAGATGACCGTAAGACAATCTTACTCGATCAATTTTTTAGTAGTTTTTTTTTTCATAATTCAAGGTTTCTTTTCTTATATAGTTTTCATGTGTGAATTTTGATAATTATGTATTAGTCAAAAAATAAGAAATAAGAGGAGGCAAAAAATGTAGAATGTTTCATGAGAAAAAACAAAAAATAGAGACTTTGGAACTTCACCTTTCAGCTTTTCATTGATAATATTTATTGTCACTATGAATATCGAACAAACGTGGTCCTAACTCTTATCCTCTTATCCTTACAGGTAGAAACTTTAAAAGAAATAAAAGTAGTGTGTCACAATTTTCCAACTTCTATTTTACGTTAAAGTTTACGAACCTTTAAAAAAAAAAAAATATCGTAACCAAAGTTGAAAAACAAAATTCATCAATCTTTCCCATTCCTACGCGAGAATAGGATATCCAAAATCATCAACTTTATCTCAAGTACAAATTTATTTTCAGGCACTTCAAATTAAGTCAAAGAAAAAGGTTAAATGAAATGTTCTTAAAACAAAACAGAAAGTCGAATTAAATAATAGATATTTATTAAGCAAGTTAATCATCAAAATTTATATAATTTTCATTTAATTTTAATCATACAAGATACTAAAACATAAGTGTAATATCACTGACAGACAAAATCCTAAGGTAAAAAAAAAATTACAAAATAAAAGAAAAAGTTCAAAGAAAATGCTCAATTTTTAAAGCATTTAATTACATAATTTTTTTTTTTACTGTCGAACAAATTTTCTACCAACACAAGTCATTGTTTTTAGACTAGATTTTTGTTATGCCTAGAAAAACAATTAAGATTTATTGTTCTTGAAATATCGACAACATGTAATCGATAATTAGAAGAAGAAAAAATTGGCAAAAGTCTCGACCGTAACACCCCAAACTTTCAGGTTTTCAAACACACATATTCACTTCAAACCACAAATAACTATATAAAATTCATTATTTTTCAAACTTACTCAAATTCAACAGATAATAAAAACCACTGAATTTACATAATGCTTTGATATAGTAAAATAAAATACATAATTCAAATGAAACTTCTTAAACTATATTGTTCCGAATCTTCTTCATATTTTTCAAATTTATACATCTTCACCTAAACTCTCATGATAAATCACGATTATTGTAATCAAACACAATCAGAAAAAAAAAAAGATGAATTAACATGAAAACAATTCAACAACATATCATACTCTCTTGTAATATTTATTTAATAATATGATGTCACACACGTTAAACCAAATACTAGTTTCTAGAATTCTATGTTTAAAAACATTCATTTTCTAAACTTGAAACTCTTGAAAACCCAATATCAGACACCAGTCTCTAAAGCTCCGTGTTTAGAAACACTCGCCTTCTAGACTCAACATCTAAAGACTCTTTACAATCAAAAAGTCAAAACACAGTTTTAAAAGCACTCTATGCAGATATATTTGTCCTATAAACAAAGGAAAATGTTTCTTTGACACTCTTCCTTGACACAATTTTGACACACCTTCACGTGTCAAAATTCTATTGCATGCCAACACATTTTAANTAAAATGCTTTTAAAGAGTTGCAGAAGGGTATTTTTGGAAGAAAGTTTGTATGAAATTTGGAATTGGCGGTTTAACATTTTCATCTTCTTCACTTTTCGAAACCAAGTCTCGCGTCTACACCATTGTCTCTGCGATTGTCTCAGCCATTGGGTTCCTCTCTTGATTCCTCTCGCACCCATTCGAAACCAAAGTTGCGCATCTTCATTCCTCTCGATTTCTCTTCATCCATTCTTTGTTGGTAAGCATGTCGTTTCGCGTTTTGCGTTTTGGTTTTGGGTGTGTTTTATTTTTTGCAATATATCCCATTGTTTGGGTTGGGGAGGGTTTTTGTGTTTTGGGTTTGGGTTGGGGAGGGTTTTCGGTGTTGTATTGTGCGGTTTTTTATTTTTATGAACCCTAATAAACCATTGTTGTGTTTTTCTGAAATTTGGGCACTCGCAATGGCCTTTCCGAACCCAAAGGTGAGTAACAAATTTTTTTGGTGACTATTCATATGTTTGTGTGAACCCTAATTCACTCTATATCGCATTTATATATAGTTTATGTTTCTTTTGGTAAGTAATAAATTTTTTGTTGTTAATGTTGTGTAGTGGCGTGTTCGAGTCTCAGTTGATTCATCAATAATTGTTGCTATGAATGGGTTACTGAGAGAAGTGCATATAGAACGAATTTCAATGACACTATTTCGTTGTTGTAAGTAATGAAGTTTTCATAATTGGTCGTTGAGTATTTATTTATTTGTTTCAGGCATGACTGTGGAGTTATAATGTTACAAGCAATGCAAATTTGGGATGGTTCGAATAAATTCAATGGGAAAAGCATGCCAAATTACTCTAATGTAAGGAGTAGATAACATTTTCATTAATTTTTGATGATTTGGTTTGAATTGACTAGTTGAATAATTTTCTTTCAGGAGGAATTGCTTGCAATAAGAAAGCAATACGTACATGACTGGATCTTGGATAACGACAACATAAGAATACTAGATGCGCTGGAGGTGTATAGATTGTTGTAGGACATTTGTTGTTTTGTAAAAATGTAGGGCAGTTTGTTTTTGTATAGTTTGTAAGATACACAAATGTATATGAATACATTGTGGAAATTATTATTGTAACAATATTATTGATTTGAAGGTTCTTATGTCAGAATGCATAGATGATTGTTCATTCATGATTGATGTCGACCTTTATTTATGTGCAAATTATAAAACAAGTTTAATTTTGAGTAGGTGAAGCTTTAGGTGTATAAAAGAGCATGGTAATCGTTTTAAGGGCCTTGCACGTCCTTGTGACTGATTGGGGGAGCACCCATGCTTCAAACAGGACCTAAGTTTGACTTGGTGAAGTTTTAGCTGTTTAAAGCAGCATGGTAATCGTTTACAGTGGCTTGTAAACGATTACCCGTATGACCTTGCACATCTGCACGTC
>NC_028356.1:3654138-3716081 GCF_000741045.1 Vigna radiata var. radiata | reverse complement strand
TGAGGGACCACTGGGTCAAATTTGGGTTTTTAAGTCCACAAACACTTGGCTTTTGCTCCAAACAATTATTATGTGAGACACTTATCTTGAAGTTGATCAGTATGACACTTGGGGGAGCACCCATGCTTCAAACACCACCTAATTGTGAGTTGGTGAAGTTTTAGATGTTTAAAGCAGCATGGTAATCGTTTACAGTGGCTTGTAAACGATTACCCGTATGACATTGCACATTTGCACGTTCTAGTGAACTGTAGGAACCACCAAATTACATCTGAGGAACCACTGGGTCAAATTTGAGTTTTTAACTCCAAAACCACTTGGTTTTTGCTCCAAACAATGATTAAGTGTCAGAGTTATCTTCTATGTTATTTCGGTGATAATGTTTCCTATTGGATCAATAAATCACATTGGCTTCTTAAGTGACAAAATAAAACCAAGGGATTCGAACAAAATTAAATAACTTCCAACATAACATGAACCAAAATATTACATTCATGACATAACATTAGTCAATCACAAAAGATAATAACATTGTGTTTTCTAACACAAATGCATTACAGAAGATAACACTGAACAACAATAATCCACTAAAGACAATAACATTGTCACCTACAGATAACACTAATGCATAACAAAAGTTTGAACACTAATCCTTAAACTTCTGGTTGTTTGGATGATGATGATGATGCTTCGTTAGTTGGTGGAACAAATTTTCGGAGGATGGCTGCCACATCGACATTGTTTTCTGTCCACATCGGAAGTCGAATAACAGGTTTTGGCGTTGCCTCCACCAAGGCAAGTGTTGGAGGACAAATATCTGGTGCAAAAACTTTGACTATGTCCGTCAATTGCTCAACCAAAACAAATCAAATGTAATAGCAGAACCATATTACAAACATAACTAAATGGGGTGGAAAAACCCACAAAGAAACATAAAACAAACAACACAACACCCTTAAACAATTACACAAAACACAAAAACACACTACCATTAACACAACATCAACAACGACGAACACAAATCAAAAACCCAAAACAAATAAACACTAAACCATCACCACAACATCCATAACGGAAGACCACAAATCAAAAACCCAAAACCTAACAACGCAAACCAAAAACCCAAAACCTAACAACGCAAACGAAAAACCCAAAAACCCAAAACTCGAACAAAACAAAAACAAAACTACCCTAACAAAAATCCCAAAACCTAACAACGCAAACGAAAAACCCAAAAACCCAAAACTCGAACAAAACTAAAACAAAACTACCCTAACAAAAAACCCAAAACCCAACAACGCATTTACCTTTCTACAACGAAGCTGCCCTTCCGGACTTTCCATTTCCACCAACCGCCGACAACGGACAACGGAAAATCAAATGGGTAACCACAACGCAGACAACAACTAAACGAGAGAGAGGACGAAACGAGGTTGGTTGTGAAATGAGAAAGATTGTGAAATGAAAGAGAAAACATAGTTAAGGGTATATTTGGAATGCCAAATTTTCCAAACCTGCTCATTTTCATTCTCAGATTTTTAAAAGAAAAAAAAAAACAACCAATGTCAACTTAACACGTGTCTGTGTCAAAAATGTGTTAAAAAAGTTGTGTTAAAATAACGGGATCCATAAACAAAACATCCTGAAAACCCTTTATTCATCCGTCTACTCCAACTAACCGCTGAAACAATCACTTTGAATATAATCTAAACAACATTCAAAGAATCTAACCCAAATAGACATAACTCTAGTTAGAACTCATACAACACTCACATGAAGACAAACATCACATGCTTTAGTCGTTCAAACCAAAATAAAACAACTATCTCCAAAATATTATTATCATTATTTGAGGGAAGTATATTATAATCTCAACTATTTCCAAATTTAGAGACTAAAAAGAGAACAAAAACGATATAAATTATCTAGTGTAAAGAAAAGTTAGCATGACCTCAAATTATTTAAGGTTTTAAAGAGACCATGATTTTACAAATATGGTAAAATAATTTTATTTTACCTCTCAAGCATAACTATCTTTCCTCTGTATCACAAGGTACAATAGTTCACACATGCAAATGTTACGAAAAGTGAATGCAATTAACACATGGTACAATAGTCAAACTAAGCTTTTTAGGAATGTCAGTAAAGATAAGCATGGTTCCAGCTTTCTTTCCTGCGGCATAACACAGTGCTTACAACATCCCTCCTGCAACATTCACAGTAATGCTTAAAATATACAACGGCAATGCCTAAAAGCAAACGTCTTTGATATCTTGCTGGAAAAATCCCTGTGCAGACCAGTAATTATACATAAAAGGAGAAGTGGTGTATGAATACGAATGGCATTGACCAAATACAGATAAAAAAGAGGAAGAAGATCCTAAGTCACGGGTTGATGAATACTTGTATTCTTGGATAGTAAATAGTTGTTATCTGTTTATACTGGGTTGATATCATGGTTGCATTTGGTTTGATATGCCTGCCCTAATTTGTCTACTCGTATTTGGATTAAAAATGTAACTACATTGAGATATACTTTGCCCTTTACTTCTGGTTTGGTTCTGTGTCCTCTTTGCCATATCCATATACCATAACATCAACATCACCATCGTGTAACGGGGCTCCTAGACCATCACTTAAGCCAGCCAAATGAAAATGGAAGTTTGTCTATATTCATTGTATTGTATTTATTATTAAAAATACTCTTTTAACATTATTAAAATTAATTAAAATATAATATATGTTTTTTAAATATATTTCGAATTGTAAAATTCAAACTTTATTATCGGTTTAGAAACACATTATGAATTGTACTCTGAAAAGAATCACTTATAATGAGGAACAATTTTGGATTATCATGTTTTCCACCACCACCGTACAGGTCAACTATGCTTTTAAGCTTTTTGGGATATAGCACGCAGTGCTTTCCCTCGAGTCAGTCGAGGTAAGGACTATTTGATGCAACCTGTAGCAGCCGTTGCAACCTTTAAGCTTTTTTGGATATAGCACCAGAGGCTTTCCCTTGACTCAAGTCGATGTAAGGACTATTTGATCATTCACCTCACCCTGCAAGCTGTAGCAGCCCTATACGCAATCGTAATGCTGCCTTTTTTTTATCCTTTGTTGTGTTACTTATTGTTACTGCGATGGTTGTCTTTATGTTTGTATTCTCTGTGTATAAGTGTAATATAATATTCTTGTTCACAGTGGCTGAGGAAGTCACACAGTAATCGTGTTAAGAGAATGGGGGGCTTGATGGAAAACCCTTTGTGGGAGCTTGAACGGGAATGATTTTGCAAATGATGGCCAGAAAACTCTTTTACACTTGGTTGTCTCGCCCATGATAGTCTTCATTTTAATGTTATTCTTGAGAGAACATCCTCGAAAACAACATTAAAATGAAGATTATCAGAGGCAAGCCAAAACTTTTGAAATTGAGATTAATTTTGCTTCAAAGATTCCACTGCAAGCTATTGTGAATGCTATCCGTGGACAGGATTCTGATAATTACCAGGTAGCAATAGGAGTTCTTGATATCATTCTGAGATATCATTCTAAGAAAATATCCGTTTTCTCTGGACTAGGTAAAGGTAAGCAAATTCTCTAACAAATCTACACTGTGGTGTCATTGGTTTTCATTTTCAGCAATACCATTTTTATTTAATTATTTTGAACAGGCCAAGAGAACACTGAAAAATTTGAGGATTAAAGCCAGTCCATCCAATCAAGAGTACAAGTTTGCTATCTTTTCTTCATTTTAATTAACTTTTCCTGCATTCTTTACTGTTTGTGCACTGATTTACAATTCTTCACACTTTTTTACTGTTCTGGGTGATTTTACCCAGTTCTTGACTTGCCTTTCGTTCTTGCGTTAATTCTTTAAATTTCTTGCAATCCTTTATCAACTTCTTGCATTATGGCTGCTGTATAAGTATTGAATTTCTTGATTTCAACCTTGATGTACTGGATTTCTAGTTGTGCACATCTTAGTGTTGGGTATGAGTAGGTGTATAAGTTGTATTCAATATTTTTAATTGAAAAGTGTATTCAATATTTTTAATTGAAAATAAATATGTACCTGTATACTTTGTTCTGGTATGTATATTTCCATTTTAAATTATTAATAGTTTTTCATTTTATCACAATCTTAAATATACATGTTTCCTTCTATGGTTTTTATTTAATGGTATATTATATTTTAGAAAACACAAATTTCAATATTATTGAATTAAAAATAATTCTAGTGTACACATTTAACTATTTCTACTTAATTTTAATATTTATATTTTTTAGTTAACATTTATTATATAAAAATGTTTGAGTCTCAATTAAGATATTGAATCATATAAACCCTTAGTCTCAATATTATCACAATCTTAAATATACATGCTTCACGTATCTATCTTTTTATTAAAATAAAGGAGATTGAGGATATGATTCCAGTGGTCAGTAAGAATACAATATATGCATGTTAATGAACTAAACAATACTAAGACAAAACAACCTTTGTTTTCAGATCATCAACGACATTCCCCACAGTGCTCTGTTTTGGAAGCCTGATGGTATGAATAACCACCTATATAAACAGTTAAAAAAGGGTCAGAGAAAATATAAAAATCAAATTAAGATTAAAGAAATGATATTTAGTATACATGGTGATGTTACACTGTTATTGTTATTGTCATGTAACATAATATTAGTTTGATACCTGGCCAATTTTTATTTAATGAAAACACTATTAATATGTGATATTTTTTTAAATATTAGCTGAAAAGATATGATAGTATGAAAATTTTTTAAAATAAAAATTCAATTAAAACATATAAAAATAAAGAGATTTATTCAAAATTTTCATAATAAAAGTAAAAACGAAATATATAATTTAACCTAAACATAACTTTGAGAAGCGGAGGAAAAAAAAATGAAAAAAGAGTAGAATTTTGAATTTTGTAAATTTGTGTAAATTGAACGTTTTTTTTAAATATTAAAGTATTAAATTTGTTTTTAAGCCCAAATTTCTATTACAAGAATAGTCAGAGTAAATGATTAACAAGAATAAAGTAGAATAATTATTTTATGTTATCTTAATCGTTATTCATGACTTTAATTTTTAGAGCACCTTATCATATATATTGATTATCTTTTTTAAATTAATTCTGATATAATTTTTACATTATCAGAGAAAATCATTTCCATTTTCAATATTAAAGAGTTGATCACGGAGAAAAAATAGGTCTTTTTTATCTGATTGCATAAGAGTTTCTACTCCTACTCTAACTCCACAAACTTTTTCTGTCTTGTATACTTGACCCTGGTCTCCTTTTCCTAAATTTTTGTATAATAAATAAAATATTTCATTTTTATTTTTCTTTTACTTTTAAACTTAATTAAAAATGTAAGTTTCTCATGTTTTTTATTAGTCTTTTTTTTCTATATTTTAAGAAATATGAAATATTACAATTAGTATTTACGATTAATATAAAAAATTATTAACTTATATTATTTATTAATCACAATATTATTTTACATTAAAGACAAAATTTGATCTTTGTTAACATACATAGATAAACAAATAAAATAACGAAATAAAATATCAATCATGAAACATAATTAATAAAAAAAGTTAAATAATAAATATTTAATTGTAAAATATGAAAAAATGAAAATTAAGGTAAAATTTAAAAAAAAAAGGGGAGAGAAGAGAAAAGAAAATTCATGAAGAAAAATAGAGAAAATGATATGGAACAGCGAAAGAGAAAGCGCGGACAATTACTATTAACTGGTTTGTATTGAAATACACTTTTTATTACGTGTTACTTAATAAAGTTTACATAGAAGAAAATAATATAAATTTAAATAATGATAAGATAACACATTATACACAATAATAATAAAATAATTATAAATTAATGAATTTTTATATTTTTTCAAAAAACATATATATAAAAAAGATAATATCAAAAAACTACTATAGATTGAAAGCGCAAAACACCTTTCCATAACTAAATAGATTATGATACCATTTCATACACAGACAAGTTTTATAAAAAAGAAAATACAGACAAACAGTTGAACACACATAAAACATTAAACTAACTTCTTCCCAAACTAATAACGTGCTTTCTATTGTTTGTTCTGGGCAGTCTCACATTAAACACAACTTCAACAAGTCTTGTAAGCCATTGGGGTTTTCCAGAAAAGAATACATTATAACCCAATATTATTCCAAAGATCGTCCCACATCCATACCCAATTACAACTGCTTTCCACTCAAATCCTGATTCTTCATCAAATGTTGAATGTTGTAACATTTCTTTATTCCCTTTGCAAGATCTTGACAAGGGTAATCCACACAACATTAGATTTCCAACATAGGAAATATTATCAAATGTGTTAAACTGTCCACCCATAGGTATCATTCCCTCCAATTGATTTTTTGAAAGGTTCAAGACAGAGAGAAAATTCAAATTTGTAAGAGTCATGGGAATCTCGCCCTTCAGTTGGTTACATGAGAGGTCCAACCATTCCAAATTGCTTAAATTACCCAGTGACAGTGGAATGGTACCAGTGATTCTATTGTGTGAAAGGTTAAGCCCTTTGAGAGAATGCAACTCTCCAATGACCTTTGGAATTTCTCCTTCAAACATATTATTTGATAAATCAATGCTTGTGAAAACAGTCAGTATCCTCGTGAGTTCTATGTATATCCCTTTCATCACAATCACTATTGAATCATTATATAAACTATTTTCACCCAAATATTTCAAACCAGTCTGATTGTCATTCGCATTCATCATTCCTTGAAAGTTGTGAATGTATGACACTGGCAAGGGTCCGGTAAAATAGTTACCAGAGATGTCAAAAATCCTCAGCCTAGAAAATGGAAGTTTGGTGTCGAAAGAAGTGATGACACCATGAAATTTATTTGACCGTAAACTGAGTACCTGTAAAGTTGTCAAAATTTCTAACCAATGGGGGAACATATCCTCTATGTTATTATTTCCAAGGTCCAAAACTTCAAGGTTTGTACAGTGAGCCAAAGACCGTGGTAATGGTCCCTTCAACTGATTTCCATTCAACTTTAGAGTCTCAAAGGAATTTCCTTTAGAAAAGTTATCAGGTATGCTACCGTAAAGGTTGTTGTTTTGCAAATCCAACACCGAAAGAGAAGGAAATGTTGCCAAACATTGTGGAATAAGTCCTGTCAAGTTGTTGTGAGCCAAGTTGAGTATAAAAAGGGTGCTTGCATTGCACATTGCTAAAGAAATGTTCCCACTCAACTCATTATTTGAGACTAAAAAGATTTCAAGGCCATTTGGTGGAATCGGAAGATCTCCTCGCAACTTGTTGAAACTTAGATCAATGTATCTAATGTTCTTCGAGGAGCGTAAAAGGTTCTCATGAAACCATTTGGGAATGCTTCCACGAATTCTGTTATGAGAAAGATCTAAATCTTCCAGATTTGGTGCTATGAATTTTGGGAAACTACTTACGTTACTTGAAGATAAAAATAAGTATTGAAGGTTGGGTAAGATACAATCAAAATTATTTTCAAATTTTAGTGAGAGCAAACTATTGTGAGAAAGATCCAAATAAAAAATAGTTTTAAGCTTTGAAAATTGATGAAAGTCCACGACACCACTCAAATCATTTGATGACAAATTTAAAAAAGTAAGATTTTGGAGTTGAAATATTGAATTTGGAAAATTACCTTGCAGTTTGTTATTAGAAAGAGACAAATATTGCAAAGAATTAGTTGAGAATTCACCAATTGACCCTGTGAACTGGTTGTTTCTAAGATACAAGAACGATAAGGAAGGCAAAAAGTAACACCAACGAGGAATTGATCCGTTTAATATGTTATCATTCAAATTTAGGATCAATAATTCAGAAAGTGTGGTGATTTGGGTTGGAATTGGGCCAACTAATTTATTATTTGATAAATCTAAATGAGAAAGTTGAGTAAGATTAAATAATGATGGTGGAATAAATCCATGAAAATTGCAACTGTTAAGTTGTAGTATGTAAAGAGACTTTAAGTGACCAATAGAATCGGGAATGTATCCTGAGAAAGCAGTATGACGGAGAATTAAAATTATTAGTGGAGTAGTCCAGTTGGAGTTTGGAAGTTCACCTCTCACGTTTTCATTGAATGACAGATCTATTTCTTGAAGATTGGGTAAGCGGAGGATGGCCGTGGGCAATTTCCCTTTGATTTGGGTGTCATAGAGAACGAGAGAAAGCAAAGAGGATGATAGATTGGTCAACAATGACAAAGAGCTCTCTCCGACAGAAGACATGTTCACTTCATCCAAATAAATCTCTCTCAAATTAGTTGCGTTGTGAATGAGTCTGTTCCATGTGTAATCATCAAGTCTCATTTTGGAGTAGCTTTTGATGGGATCATTAAGTAACGAGTTGATGCTACCTATAAGAAGATATTCTAACTTTGACAAGTGGGAGATTGTGGAGGGAACATCACCAGTCATTCCAAAGTTAAGTAAAGTTAGATGGGTGAGGTTGACAAGGTCACCGATTGTAGAGTGTATCGAAGATCCAGAAAAGTCACTAAAAGCAATAGTAAGTTGTTGAAGGTGTCTTAGACTGAAAATTGAACTATTAGGACCAAGTAGCTCACCTCTAAGATCAATGCAGGAAAAGTTGAGACCGATCACATAACCTGATCTGATGTCACACGTGACCCCATCCCACCCACAACAATCTGTCAAGTTATTCCAAGATTTCATATTTGAAGAATACGAGGAACAAAGATCTTCTGTAAACAGAGCAACATAAGATGAAATGTTAGTAAGAAATGAGTTTTTGAATTGTAGTAAGGCAGATTTGTCACGAGGGTTGCACAACAAACAATTGTAAGAAGGGAAATGAAGAAGCAAACAATGAAAGATCAAGAAGTAGGAAAGTCGAACCCATCCCATTTTTCTTATACCGAAGAAATATGGATTTGATTGCAGCCAATTCATTGAGTGTAATCTATATATAAGAATCTCATCGGCTGCAGACATTGCTATAGCCACTCTTCTTTTTTATTATTGTAATTTTTTATATGATATTTGTTTAATTTACAGGAAAATTAATAATACTTAATTTAATTTGTATATCATTGAACTAGTTCCTCAATTTTTATGTTCTGAAATTTCTCATATTAATTTTTTTATTTTTCCTATTTTATATTGAAGTCTTAATCTGGGGAAGATGCCTACCAATTTCCAAAAAGAAAAGCAAGTCTTGTGTATGAAAATTCCAAGTCTTGCACCCATTTAAAGGTCTAAAGTCAGTCTTTCTAATACAAATGACAACTGACTATGTCACAATTTTCCAACTTCTATTTTACGTTAAAGTTTATGAATCTTTAAAAAAGTATCGTAACAAAAGTTAAAAATTAAATCATCAATCTTTCAAAATAAAAAAATATCGTAGCAAAAGTTTATGAATCTTGCAAAAAAAAAAAAAATTGTAAAAAAAAAAAAAAAAAAAAAAAAAAAAAAAAAAAAAAAAAAAAACATCAATCTTTACCATTCCTACGAGAATAGGATATCCAAAATCATAAACTTTATCTCAAATCAAATTTATTTTCAGGCACTTCAAATTAAGTTTAAAAAAAAAACAGTTGAATAGAGTGTTCTTAAAACAAAACAAAAAGTTTAATTAAATAATAGATATTTATATAATTTTATTAAGCAAGGTTAATGATAAAAATATACAGGAAAATTTTGATATGGATTTTTCTTCTGCTTATTTATTTTTTATTTTTATTATCTTCTCAACACAGAAAACTCTACTTTTTAAATAGCTTTAAAGTCTCTATAAAATCCAATTATATAAAAAATTATTTATGAAGAGAATATATGACTATTTATAATCTAATATGTTTAACACGAAATATAAATGTAGAATTTAGAGGTTTTAAGTGTACGAAATGATACATACACTCATCTCAATTTTGAGTTTTCTTCTTATTTAAGTTTTGTCTAGAATAATAAAATCAAGTACATATCTACTTATTGGAAATGATATCCACATGTCTCTCTCTTCACACGTGTCTCCATCCTCATACACATAATTATTATAATACTAAAATACTTATAATTTATAGGTAATTTAAACAACTTATATTTATTATTTTATTTTATTTTTAGTTTTGTAATTTTTGTTTACTATAATTCTTTTTATTCTCTCTTAATTGTTTGATTGATTAAAAATTCGTAAAGCTCACTCGTATTTTCACGGTGTTTCTCGTTTTATCACAATCTTAAATATATATTTTCTCTTTATGTGGTTTCTTTGAAATGGTATAACATATTTAAAGAAATACAAACATCAACATCATTGAATTAAATAATGTATAGAATACATGTTTTACTATTGATGCACCTTTTTTAATGTTTTTATTTATTTATTTTTTAGCTCTCAATTTCAAATGTTTAATTACATAAATCCTCAGTTTATTAGATAACATAAAAAAACTCATTATCTATTCCCTTTTAACCATTAGTGTTTTGTTTCAT
This sequence comes from Vigna radiata var. radiata, assembly GCF_000741045.1. NCBI lineage: Eukaryota > Viridiplantae > Streptophyta > Magnoliopsida > Fabales > Fabaceae > Vigna > Vigna radiata. Next base: position 3,705,552 of record NC_028356.1, on the reverse strand, counting down.
TTAAAGAATCTTTATTTTAAAAAAAACAAAAAAACAAAAATATTCTCTCTCTTAATTGTTTAACTTGTTCAATATCTATCAAATTTATTTTGATCTCTAACGTATTTTTTCCCTATGATAAATGTGATTACACTTTTTTTTTCTTAATTTTGTTCAAATGGTATATTACATTTTAGAAAATGAAATCATAAATTCCATTCAATCTAACGCATTTCATCATTTTTTTGACTTTTATATATAAGTGTTATGTGGTACTCTAATTTGATATTTACATAATTGTAATTTATTTTTATGTATCTTTTTAGATGTGTTATCAAACTATTTGAATTATATATATATATTCTCCATCAAGTTATATGGGTTTTTCATGGAGCTTTTTGAACTCTTTATGTACCTTATCGAACTATTGTTAGTAAAAAATGGTAAGTACATGGATTGCACATAGTAAATAATAACTAAAATTCTTTTTATAAGGATTTTTGCAACAAATGACAATTCTCACACTTCACAGCAACAAAAGTTTACAAAAACACTAAGAGACTTTTTTTTTTGTATTTTTATTAAAGATATATAACAGAAATTTAACAGAGTATATATAATTGTTAAGACTATATTTCATTCACTTCATTTTCATGCATTTTCAAACATCTCAATTTGATATTTAAGTTAAAATCAACTCACAAGTTTATTTAAATCTTATTATTTCTAATGACTTTCTATGGTTTCAATTTTTTGAATCTTCAACAAGCAACCATGAATTAAATTTAAGAGTCTTAAGGTTGCTACCAAATAATGTTCTATCCCTATATACAAGCTACATTAAGTATTCAATTTTAGTTATAGGTTTAAAATATGTTTTCCAACATCCAATGAACCAAATATCAAGCTATGGATAGTCAAACCAAAATAAACATTAAACATAGAAATCAAATAATGACATAGAAATGAAAAAATATCATGAATGAAGGAAAAGACCGAAAGAGAACTTAAAAAGCTTCCTAACACCCTAGCAACCTCCAAGAGATTCTTCTAAACATCCAAAAGTGATTTTTATTCTTACAAGGGGATAATGAACCAAAACCTTTACAAGAAACATGATTAAATAATCCATCTTAACATGTCAGTTTTGGAATAAAGAGTGTAGAATAAAATCGTAAACACGTTATTAGCACGAAAAGTTCAATTACATCAATTTATAATTTGAGTTTACCTACTCAAGTGTGATACAATATGAGAGAAAAAAAATTCTAAGAAATACATAATTAACCATTTATTAGCCTCATATGTGGTGATATATATAACTAAAATTAAAATATTAATAATACTTGTTCTCACTGTGAATATAGAATGAATGTGGTCCTAACTCTTATCCTTACATGTAGAAACTTGCAAAGGAACAAAAATATCGTCACAATTTTCCAACTTCTAATTTACGTAAAAATTTAAATCAAAATTATCGATGTCCATTATTCTTACAAGATTGCTAAAATAAATATACAATATTTTTGAAGATGATATGTATACAAAATATACTAAAATTATATATATATATATATATATATATATATATATATATATATATATATATATTGTTTTAAGACTAGATTTCTGTGATGCCAACAAAAACAAAAATAAAAGTAAGATTTATGTTCATTCTTGAAATATTGACAACATGTAATTGAGCAAGAAAATAACAGTTTGTGGCGAAAATCTCCACCATCTGACAAAGTCAGTCCTTCATATATTTTTTTATATAATGAATTTAGTTTTGGAATTTCATTACCCATCACAATAACAACACCAATCATATCCACCTTAATTCTAAATTTTATTTCATTGCAGAGAGAACAAAATAGGTAGAAGTTTAGGGTATTTTATATAATTTTGAATGTTGGAAGTCCCACATTGACTAGAGATGAGGCCATTTAAGTGTATATAAGTGACTGCAAACCTCACCTTACAAGTCGGTTTTGTATAGTTGAGTTAAGCTTAAAGTTCACTTCTAACGGTGGTTCAACTAACAAAGATATATAACATATAACATGTAAACTAAACAAACCTTGATTGATTCAAGGATGCTCAAAGATAAATAGAATTAATTAATCAATTGTAAATTAGTAACAACATAACAATGTTAGTTTGATGAAATGTATTTAAAGTAAACTTTCGGCAGATGGCCATGACCCAAACAAAGGAAAGAAAAGCCGCATGTGCTCAAATCGGTAGAAAGAGAAATTGATGCAAGGAGCTTCGAAAACGAAGTTGTTGGTTCAGTTGAAAGTTGACTCGAGACTTCCCCTTTTCTCTAGTTCTTTCATTTTCTTTCTTTTTTTCGTTTTTCTGTCTTTCCCTTTTCCTATATAAACTACTTAGAATAGGTTTTCCAAATTACTGTTTGAAAAAGCTTTCTTAGAGGATTCGACAGTCTCTTTTTTTTTTGCAAAATATTATGCTTCTTGTTCTTTGTAATTTACTTTTTCTTGCAATTTAGATTTTCGACTCTATTATTCTCTTTCTTCTGCGATATGTGTTATTCAGAGCTTAGGGAACCCATCCCAAATTACTTCAGGTTAAGCACGCTTAACCATGAAGTTCTTATGGGTTAGGCTACCGAAAAGCAAATGCATTTGTTGATATGAGTAGCCAAATCAATTCCTTTAAGCTATCTTGTATAGTCTCATACCTATACAGTCTCTAGATCCCTCTCATTCAGGTGTATGTTCGATTCGTCCATGTGCGCCTTCCACTCGAAGCCTGCCAGGAGCCGCACTCCTCGCCCTCGTCAGTGCCCGGGCGTCACATGCCCACCAGCTTCCGCTCTGGTTCGTCCTCGAACCACACCGTACTAGGAGAGGCTAGGCTCTGATACAATCTGTAACGCCCTGGCAACTTACAAGGACTGCTGAATGTCCCCACACATCAACACGAGGCTTTCTAGTGTGCTTTGTCCTCACTCACACACTTTCCGGGAAAACTTCCCAGAAGGTCACCCATCTCAAATTACTCCAAGCTAAGCACGCTTAACCATGAAGTTCTTATGGGTTACGCTACCAAAAAACAAATTTGCTTTTTGGTAGCCTGACCCATAAGAATTTCATGGTTAAGCGTGCTTAGCCTGGAGTAATTTAGGATGGGTGACCTTCGGGGAAGTTTTCTCGGAAAGTGTGAGTGATGACAAAGCACACTAGAAAGCCTCGTGTTGATGTGTGGGGACAGTCAGTCGTCCCTGTAAGTTGCTGGGGCGTTACAATGCATGATTTTTTCAAAAAGATGAAAAGGGATATAGGTTGAATTGGAAACATAAGAGTGAATCAAAGCAAAATAGAATGAAAGAGACTTATCTTTGAAGCGTGCTCGAACCTAAATTCCATAAGCTCTGAATAACACATAACAGATATCGCAGAAGACAGAGAATAATAGCGTCGAAAATCTAAATTGCAAGAAAAAGTAAATTACAAAGAACAAGAAGCATAATATTTTGCAAAAAGAAATAACATAACTGAAATTACAAGTTGAACCGAGAAACCTCACGGCCTGTCGAATCCTCTAAGAAAGCTTTTTCAAACAGTAATTACCTAATCTAAGTAGTTTATATAGGGAAAGGAAAAGACAGAAAAGCGAAAAAAAGAAAGAAAATGAAAGAACTAGGGAAAAAGGGAATCTCGAGTCAACTTTCAACTGAACCAACAACTTTGTTTCCGAAGCTCCTTGCATCAACTTCTCTTTGTGCCAATTTGAGCACATGCGACTTTTCTTTCCATTGTTTGGGCTCCTGGCCATCCGCCCGCCGAAGTTTGTGTTTGATACCGATATTTTAGCAACAAATCCAATAAATTTTAGTGTAGTGTTAGGTCTACTGGTTTTTTTGGAAAGGGAGTGTGTGTGTGTGAGTTGTTTATTGCGAAGAATAAATTGGATTTAACCAAACTACATTTTTTTTGTTTAGTTATAATTAAGAAAATGTGCAGAATCCCGCGAATTAGAGACATTAAATCAAAATTAGCGTGGTATTAGTAATAAGCTTGGTACATAGGGTTTGAATGTACTATCTTGTGGGAAGTGTTAAATATATCATCTTTATGTTATTTTTATCTTTTATCTTTAGTTAATTATTTATTAATTCTTATTTACATTCGAGCTTAGTCCATATTTTTTATATTATAAATACAATACTACGTGTATATTCAATATAAGATAGATTAATTCTACATATACCTTATTGTAGTAAAATGTCATTTAGGAGATGGTCTTTGATCATAAACAATTGTATCTTCTTCTTTTTTAAGTAACTTTTAATACAATTAGATTTCTTATTTGAGTTTCATTGCTATTATTAATTAATTCATATTTGAAATGTTTTAAATGGTTAGCTCACTTCTATTATTTATCTTTTTTAACTTATAATTATATATATATATTTATATATATATATATATATATATATATATATATATATATTTATTTATTTATTTTTGAAAATAGTAGATTTATATAATATTTGATTTTTTTTACTTTTACTCAATGAGATTTAAACTCCTATTTCAATTTTATAAAGGAAAATATTTATACACATTCTCAATTTAAAAAGTTGAATACGTGTACACATAATTATACATATATAGTTAATGCAGGAACAAGATAGAAATGAGTTTATACAAAAAATGGGCCAGCGCTGTTGAAATGAATGGGCCGAAGCCCTTCTTGCTGAGTAAATAAAATGCAGCGTTTTGCTGGCAAAAGTGAAGAGCGTCTCCTGTTTTACACACACTTCATTCGTGCATAGGTTTGATCGAAAGAGGGATTCTCTCCCAAATTCTCTCCCAAATAAAATACATCTTTTGTATTAACAAGACACAATTCTGAGTATATTAAATCCAAAAGGCAAAAAGACAATTTTGCATAATCATGTCAACATATAGGTTATATGCATCCAGGAAAATGTTGATCGAAGATTGAATGTTAGATTTTACCTTTATACATATGAAGGTTTGACATTTTACGTCATGTTGAACCTAATATGAAATTTATTGAATAAGATAGAGTAAAAACAAATTAAAACTACAAAAAAAAAATATGGGCACGTAAAAAAATAACCATATTAAATTAAAAGTGCATTAATTTCTTCTCCAACCATTTGCATGATTTGCTATGTTTGTTCTTGTAAGTCTCACATTTAACACAAACAAGTCTTGCAAGCCATTGTAGTTTTCCAACAAAGAAAACATTACAACCCAACATTATTCCAAAGCTCATCCCACGTGCATATCTCACTACAATGACTTTCCATCCAAATCCTGATTCTTCTTTATCGAGTGTTGAACATTGTGGCTTTTCTTTATCCTCATTATAGGATTTTGACAAAGGAAATCCACAGAACATTGGTATATATTACAACATGTTGAGCATAACATAACATAAAATTCATCGCAAAAGATAACGTAAAGAGAAATTAAAACTACAAAAAACATATAGGCACATAAAAAAACAACCATATTAAACTAAAAGTACATTAATTCCTCATCCAACCCTTGGTATAAGGTTTTTCTTGTTTATTCTTGTGAGTCTCACACATTTAACACAACTTCAACAAGCCTTGCAAGCCATTGGAGTTTTCCAGCGAAAAAAACATTACAACCCAATATTATTCCAAAGATCATCCCACATGCATACCCCACTACAATGACTTTCCATCCAAATCCTGATTCTTCTTTATCAAGTGTTGAACAAGGTGGCCTTTCTTTATCCTTATTGCAGGATTTTGACAATGGAAATCCACAAAGCATTGGATTTCCAACATAAGAATCATTTCCAAATGTGTTAAATTGTCGTCCTGTAGGTATTACTCCCTCAAATTGGTTTTCTGAAAGGTTTAAGACTGCCAAAAAATTCAAATTTGTTAAAGACATGGGAATCTCACCATTCAATTGATTCCATGAGAGGTCCAACCATTCCAAATTGTTTAAATTACCCAGTGATAATGGAATGGTACCAGTGATTCTATTGTGTGAAAGGTTAAGCCCTTTCAGAGAATGCAACTCTCCAATAACTTTGGGTACTTCTCCTTCAAACATATTATTTGATAAATCAATGCTTGTGAAAATAGTCAATATCCTCTCAAGCTCAATGTCATGTCCTTTCATCACAATCATTATCGAATCAATATATGAGTAATTATTACCCAAATATTTCAAACCATTTTGATTGTCAATGGCATTCATCATTCCTTGAAAGTTATGGATGTACGACGCTGGCAAGGGTCCGATAAAATAATTATTAGAAATGTCAAAAATCTTCAAAACGGGAAATGGAAATCTGGTACCGAAAGAAGTGATGACACCATGAAATTTATTGGACCTTAAACTGAGTACCTGTAAAGTTGTCAGAATTTCTAACCAATAGGGGAACGTATCCTCTATGTTATTATTTCCAAGGTCCAAAACTTCAAGGTTTGTACAGTGAGCCAAAGACCGTGGTAACGGTCCCTTCAAGTGATTTCCATTCAACTTTAGAGTCTTAAAGGCATTTCCTTTAGAAAAGTTATCAGGTATGTTACCGTAAAGGTTGTTGTCTTGCAAATCCAACGCCCAAAGAGAAGGAAATGTTGCCAAGCATTGTGGAATAAGTCCGGTCAAGTTGTTGTGAGCCAAGTTGAGTATAGAAAGGGTGCTAGCATTGCACAATGCTGAAGAAATGTCTCCACTCAGCTGATTATTTGAGACTGAAAAGAATCCAATGCCATTAGGTGGAATCGGAAGATCTCCTTGCAACTTGTTAAAACTGAGATCAATGGAACTAATGTTCTTCCAAGAGTGCAAGAGGTTCTCATGCAACCATTTGGGAATACTTCCACTAATCCTATTATGAGAAAGATCTAAAACTTGCAGGTTTTGCAGTGGTGCTAAGAATTTTGGGAAACTACTTAAGTTACTTGAAGATAAAGATAAGTATTGAAGGTTGGATAAAATACAATCAAAATTATTTTCAAATTTTAGTGAGAGCAAACTATTGTAAGAAAGATCCAAAGAACTTAGAGTTTTAAGCTTCGAAAATTGGTGAAAGTCAACTACACCATTCAAGTTCGTTGATGACAAACTCAAAATAGTAAGATTTTGGAGTTGAAATATTGAATTTGGAAAATTACCTTGCAGTTTGTTATTACGTGCTAAATCTAAGAGAGAAAGTTGAGTAAGATTAAACAATGATGGTGGAATAAATCCATCAAAATTACAATCCGAAAGTTCTAATGAGCTGAGAGACTTCAACTGACCAATGGAATCTGAAATGTATCCTGAGAAAGCAGTTCGAGAGAGAGACAAGAATCTTAATGGAGTAGTCCAGTTGGAGTTTGGAAGTTCACCTCTCAGGTTTTGATTCCATGACAGATCTATTTCTTGGAGATTAGGCAATTTGAGGATGTTGGCGGGTAATTTCCCTTGGATTTTATTGTCTAAGAGAAGGAGAGAAACCAAAGAGGACGACAAATTGGTCAACAATGACAAAGAGCTCTCTCTGATAAAAGACATGTCCATGCCATATAAACAAATATCTCTTAAATTAGTTGTGTTGTGAATGAGTCTGTTCCATGTGTAATCATCAAGTCTCATTCTAGAGTAGCTTTTGATGGGATCATTAAGTAACCAGTCGATGTTACTTATAAGAAGATATTCTAACTTTGACAAGTGGGAAATTGTGGTGGGAACATCACCAGTCATTCCAAAGTTAAATAAAGTTAGATGGGTGAGGTTGGCAAGGTCACCGATTGTAGAGTGTATCGAAGATCCAGAAAAGTCATTAAAAGCAAGAGTAAGTTGTTGAAGGTGTCTTAGACTGAAAATTGAGCTATTAGGACCAAGTAGCTCACCTCTAAGATTACTGCACGAAAAGTTGAGACCGACCACATAGCCTGATCTGATGTCACACGTGACCCCATCCCACCCACAACAATCTGTCAAGTTATTCCAAGATTTTATATTTGAAGCATACAAGGAACAAAAATCATCTTCTGACGGAACAACATGAGATGAAAAGTTAGAAAGAAACGAGTTTTTGAATTGTAGTAAAGCAGATTTGTCATGAGAGTTGCACAACAAACAATTATAAAAAGGGAAATGAAGAAACAAACATTGAAAGATTAAGAAGTAGGAAAGTCGAACCCATCCCATTTTTCTCATACGGAAGAGATGTGGATTTGATTGCAACCAATTCATTGAGTTTAATCTATATATAAGAATCTCGGCTGCAGACATTCCTAGCCACTCTTCTTTTTTATGATTCTTGTAATTTTTTATATGATATTTTTCAATTTACACAAAAATTAATAATACTTAACTTAATTCGTATATCATTGAACTAGGTCCTCAATTTTTATGTTCTTGAAATTTCTCATATTAATTTTTTATTTTTCCTATTTTATATTGAAGTCTTAATCTGGTGAAGATGGCTACCAATTTCCAAAAAGAAAAGCAAGTCTTGTGTTTGAAAATTCCAAGTCTTGCACCCATTTAAAGGTCTAAAGTCAGTCTTTCTAATACAAATGACAACTGACTATGTCACAATTTTCCAACTTCTATTTTACGTTAAAGTTTATGAATCTTTAAAAAAAAAATATGGTAACAAAAGTTAAAAATTAAATCATCAATCTCTCAAAATAAAAAAAATATGGTAACAAAAGTTTATGAATCTTCCAAAAATAAAAAAATATAATAACAAAAGTTTAAAAAAAAAAAAAACATCAATCTTTATAGGATATCCAAAATCATCAACTTTATCTCAAATCAAATTTATTTTCAGACACTTCAAATTAAGTAAAAAAAAAAGTTGGACAGAGTGTTCTTAAAACAAAACAGAAAGTTTAATTAAATAATAGATATTAATATAATTTTATCAAGCAAGGTTAATGATAAAAATAAATAGGAAAATAACGGTTTATGGCGAAAATCTCTACCATCAGACAAAGTCCGTCCTTGATATTTTTTTTATATAATGAATTTACTTTTGGAATTTCATTACCCATCACAATAATAACACCAATCATACCCACCTTAATTCTCAATTCTCAACAGAGAAAAAAATATGTACAAGTTCAGAGTATTTTATATAATTTTGAAGTGTGGTTCAACTAACATAGATATAATATATAACATGTAAACTAAACAAACCATACCACTTGGAGCAATCTGCTATGTTGTTTCAAGAATCCATGCAACAAGGATCAAACCCTAGTGAAGGTTTGATAATTGTAACAAGACAAATTTGTCATGTAGGTTGCACAACAAACAAGTGTAAGAAGGAAAAAGTAAGAAATATTGAAAGATGATAAAGTATGAAAGTAGAACCCAATCCATTAATCTCATACGCATGAAATATGAATTTTGGTTGCAACCAATCCCAAATATTTGATTTATATATGAGACTTTGTAATAGAAATGACAACTGCAAACTAATATGTGTGACAGTTTGGAATGAGACTTTGAATGATGTATGAAATGGAGAACGCTTGTTGAGAAAGAAGAAAAATCGTTGATATATTGATCATGTTGAATATAGTAAAAACTATATGTGAAATTAATCTCTTGTGTTAAATATACACAGAGTATTGTATTTATAATAGAAAAAATATGGGTTAAACCCAAATATAAATAAGAATTAATAACAAATTAACTAAAGATAAAAGATAAAAATAACATAAAGATAATATATTTAAGACTCCCCGTATATACAAATCGTATGTGTCAAGCTTATTACTAATACAATTAATAAAAACTTAGTAAAAATATATACTTCTACACTCTCGTGATACCGAATTGTTAATGATTTACGAAGACAACATAAAAGACGGAATATTAATCCGAAATGTCACTCCTGAGTAATAAATTTAGAAGGTTGCTCTATATAAATCTCTTCTTATAAATAGTTGTTAAGGAACATATTGTTGACATCCGATAAAAAAACAGGTCATTGTTGAAGAGTCAACATAATTATAAATAAACTAACAAAAACCGCCTTTACTACTCGAGGAAAAACATATATGGACAAGTCAAATTGGTGACATAAGAGAGGTCAGAAGAAACCGTGGCGAAAAAAGTCATTGATGAACAAGAAAAAGAAATCCTAAATGTTGTAGAAAAAAATATTGAAAGTGATGGACAACCACGAAACTTCAACTAAGATGACTTTGACAAAGGAAATTAGATCAATAGTAGACGACGACCGGCAATGGTTGAAAGCAACAAACTACAACATAATAGGTTGTCATCAACAACAAATTCTAGCCTTTAGTGATGGATAGCGAAGAGACTATATTTTCATCAATAATGGATGGAGCCTATTGCGACAGACAACACTAGACTATAGGAACTAGATTGGACTACATAGAAACAAATTTTCCCCTCACAACGGACTATGGAAATGACAGCGTGTCGATAATAGATAGTAAAAGTGGAAGATCTGATTCTTCAAAAGAATGGTCTCCTTCATTCATCAAAGCACCTAGAAACAGACTCCCCTTCATAGGGAAGGATGGTGGACAGAGGCAATAGATAGTGAACAACAATAAAAAAGACACGATAGAAAACTAACATTTAGATAGCATAACTAAGATACTCAGACACAAGTGTTAAAAGACAAAATTTTTAGAACAATTATCAGCCAAAAACAACAATAATGCTAAAAGAAACTTAGACAATCAGAATCTAATATCATGTTGAATATAGTAAAAACTATATATATATATATATATATATATATATATATATATATATATATATATATAATTTTTCTTATGTTGAATATACAAATAAAGTACTGTATTTATAATAGAAAAATGAATTGAACCTAAAATATAAATAAAGAACAATAACAAACTATTTAAAATGAGAGATAAAAATAATATCTAATAGATACCATGGAATTTAGCATGAAAAAAAGTAGTTTTTGGCAAAAGTTTCGGCATAAGACAGTCTGTCTTTGATATTTCTAACTTATTGAATTTACTTTTGGAATGTAATTACCCATCACTACAATTGCACCAATCATATCCTCTCTTCATTTTCAACTCTTCCTTTTATTCCATTGCAAACAAAATTTATGCAAGTTTGAAATGAGGTTTAAATAAAGATAAATTTTCTACTAACATAACATAAATATGGAGTATAGAGGGAATTTAATGGCAAAACATAATAGTTACACACGTGATTTCAACCCACAAATTTTGATTCAATCATTCTTAGATAAAAAATAAAAATTAAAAATCAACTAATCATTTTTAAACTAGTAACAAGGTAAGTTTGATTAAATATATTTAGAAAAAACTTGACAATTAAATTTCAGTTCTGTGAATTTGATTATGAAAAGACCAACATAAGGTTCCATAGTCTAATATTGTTGTCTTAATCAAAATGAAAATTACAGTTGAGAAGCTTTACGGACTGTCTTGTGCAGCAATAAAATCAATCATACAACAAACGAAAGCTTTTAACAGTGCAAAAACACCCCATAACCAGCTGTCACAATTCCAAAACCTACACAGAAAAATCTGCTGCAATAAAACCATCCCGGGTAGCTGAAAGTGAGTCAGCACTAACCAGTTTACAGCTACTGATTTTACTTTCAATCTAAATTGTGAAGGACTCTTTCGTTGCATTAGATGGACAGAAGAATTAACTACTATATAAACCAGATTATACTACTTTCATTCCGTCGAACAAGGTTTAAAATATGAAATGAAGGAATAGGCACATGTAGTTATAACCCATATATCAATGCATTACTTCTACTCTAAAATTAAATGAGACTACCACGGTAACGCTTATTCACCCGTTTTAAAGATGGGTGAGGTGCAGGAAGAAACAGAAAATAAAAAGGTAAGAGGCAAAGGAAATGGACCAAATGGTGCGGCAGGAAACTATATTTATGCTATCGGGTTATACTGAGGCTGACAAGTCTCTTTTACAACATTACATTAACTCTGCTACACCATTCCACAGCCCTCACTTAATTTGACAACTACTGACTGAACAAAATCTGGAAGCAATAATAAAGATAAACAAAAAAAAGTCAACCAACTATACCCTGTATACACTCACTAATCCAAAAATCTTATGTACTGATACAGTGCAGTGATGATGATCAATGACCTCAACTTGAAGAACTTCCACAGTTGGAAGTAGTAAAGCTCAACGGGCTTTGGTCAGCAGATAGTGTTGAGAGAAATGTCACTCCTTTTGACAGAAAGAATTACATACCACAATTTTAATATAAAATCTGCAGAAACCACCTGGATTGCTGATCTCACTAGTTGGCCTATACAGAGTAGCCTTTTGCTGTTTCCCTGTTTTTACAAGCCCATAGATGTAGAAGAATGCCAAATTCATCCCACGCAAGTTTTCTAATTATAAATCTTTACTGGCTTCTCAAAAGTATGGCGATTCTGAAACAAAACCCAAGAAATTTGAAATGGTGTAATCAAACAAGTTTTCTTAAACTTTAAAACTAAACTCCAGTATTACCAGAACAGTGAACAAACTCAACAAAAATAAATAGAAGAAAAAAATGTACTTCAGAAAATAGTTCTTGCATACAAGATTACTCACCTGGTTGACAGCATATGATCTTTTAGGAGCATTATCAGTATGCTCCAAGCCAAGATACTGCTCCCAAGCACCATAAACATCTCTCCTCTATATCACATGATACAATAATTCAAACATATGTAAATGTTACAAAAAGTGAATGCAATTAACACAGCTAGAAAAAAAAAAAAAAAAAAAAAAAAGCAATTCGCCAATAAATAAGAGTACCTGAAAACGACTGGATACAATGTCAGAATCCTGAAGGTACTCAGGACGCCCTAAAGAAAAAAAGGCAAATTTCCACTGGCCAAACAAAAATATATATTAAACAATTGAATAAACTCACATAAAATTTAATAATATTTATGGACAATGAAACTTCAACCAAACAAAAGAAAGTGTTAACCAAAATTGAAGAGACATAATATAACCACCGACCACAAAAAAGAGGAAATACCTTTGCAAACTCATCATCAGGAACTTGAAGTTTCTTTTGTATTCGAACTTTAATTTCAGTCAAAGTCTCCCCTTCACGTATGACCAAGAAAAAGGGTTCCCCAAAGTTCTGAATTTGCTGTCATAACAAATCAAATGGAAACACATTACAAATGATTTGGAATATAACTAAAGCAGTAATGAAGTATGAAAGCCATCACGATACTACAAACTGCACTACGCAAAATGGATCAAATACAATTATATACCATTTGGTTCTGAGCCGTATCTTTCGTGAAATGATACACATGGATTAGGCGATCATGTGGACCCAGATTTTTCTCCTCTTCTGGAATCTGTAAACCACAAGAACAGCAACTCATTTATATTGCCACAAACTGAAATGAATAATTGATTATGCATTTAGAAGAATCAACCGATCATTTGAGTAAATCAAAGAAGGAACACTTCATATATTAAAAGCTAACATCCCTCTTCCCAGCTCACTCAAAAAAAGAACGAGACTACTACCTCTTCTGCACGTAAAGTCCAGTATTGATCATTAATGTTTTCAATCTTCTCATTGGGAGGGAAAACCTGCACAAGCAGAGGCAGGGTAAAAACTAATTACAAGATCACAACTAAAAGCAACTTCATTATTATATTGAATTCCAATTATTTGTTAATTTTGATCAGAAATATATAAAACAAAAAACAATAAATGCACGACGAGCTAAAATAGAGGTAACACAACACCTTGTATATCTTGTGATAGAAAACTTCAAGCAACCTAAGCTCAGCTTCAGGGGACGACAATTCCACCTGTGAGAACAATAATAAATGAGCAAAAATTATATCAAAAGAGTCACCACTTCAATAATAAACTGGGGCACTCAACAAAAACAGTAAACATGCTTCACGTGTTTACTTTTTTTAAATTAAAGGAGATTGAGGATATGATTTCAGTGGTCAGTAAGAATACAATTTATGCATGTTAATGAACTAAACAATACTAAGACAAAAAAATAAATAAATAAATAAAAAATAACCTTTGTTTTCAGATCATCAAGGACATCCCCCACAGTGCTCTGCTTTGGAAGCCTGATGGTATGAATAACCACCTGAATAAACAATTAAAAAAGGGTCAGAAAAAATCTATATAGAAACCAAAATAAAATCATGACTATATACTCACTTCATCCTTGGTAGCATGGTGAAATGCAACTTTCAGGGTTTTCAAACCTTGTAATTCTGGCAGAGGGATGTCAAGTACTTCATAGTACAATATGTCCGAAGTCTGACATGCATTAAGGAAAATAAGATGTTTTATTTTAAACAAGAAACAAAAAGAAAGAGTATGCATTAAGTCAATGATTACCTGATTATAGTGAACCAGCATTTCAGACAAATGCTCCACACCACGATACTTAACAGGCTGGGGTTTTGGTTGCTGAGAGTAACAATTGTGAGGCGTAAGCCTGATTATGGATGGATCATCCAAACCAAGTTGCTGAGCCACTCTCTCCACTACATCATCATATTTATAGAGCCTTGACCTATAAATTAATGTACATAGTATATGGTAAGGATGTAAATTCCAAGCAAAATAATAAGCAAATACTTGCATGTTCTCTCCACTAAAACTACAATATATTAGATCTAATGATTTCCTCCAATAAATTACACAATGCTTACATCTCGAGGCAGAAGTCATCTTCCTTGGGTTTATCAAGAGACCGAAAGTGAACAACCTAAAATACATGAATTGGATATTACAAAAGTAGCAAACATCTTACAGTAAAAACATAATGAAAAATACATGGTGTATTGGATACAAACATACATATATGTGCAGGAGGAGAAAATGAAACATAATAGAATTGAATGTTGGGTGGTGATAATTTTAGCATCACATCAATCGACACAGATTGCCTTTTGTTGAAATTCTAACACCTTTAATTGAACCCAAAAAAGAAAAGTACCTGCCGGTTGTGCACATATTCTAGATATGATGGCACATCTGGATAGCGGACATGTTCCTCATTGTATATAGCAGGAGCTTTCTGAAAGCATATAATATCTCCATCTTCTAACTGCAAATTTAGAAAAAGAAATGAATACACCAATCAAAGACAGTAAGACAAAGTGCACCAATGGCGTTTATATTTTACCTGGCTAGCTCGAAATGTTAATTTCTTATCAATAGGTTCACACATAACATTTGGCTCAAACTTAATTTCCTGCACAATAACAGTAGAAACGGTAAATTTACAAATGTCATGAGTAAAGTAACTCATTGAGATCAGAACCTAAAAAATGTTTTAAAAAAAAGGTACGTGCAGAATAGATCTTGAGATATGGCTTATGCTGAAGAACATGATGTACTTTATGCATAATCAATCATCAGTAAGTGTAGTTATTAAACAAATATAAAGTGTTTAGATCATACAAGGATGAAGTTCAGTTTAAAAATTTTCATGGTGTTTACCAACTGATAAAATAATAAACGAGAAGACAAACAAACCTCATATAGTCCAATCTCTTCATCAGGGTCATAACCAGCCATTTTGTTTAATTTCGTCAAGATTTCCAATGGCTTACCAGTATTCTTCACAAAGAGCCTTCCAACATAACTGCCACAAAAGGGAAATACATTGGATGTCAACAAAAATTCATGTTTTGCAAAAACCAGAAGTTCAAATGTAGACATTACTCAGTACCGTAGCTCCTCTTTCTCAGGATCATATAACTTGAAGAAAAGTAATATATCATCCTTTGTCTTGTCAGGTGGTGCAATAGGACGTAAATCCTAAATATTGATGTAGTTTGTCAGAAGGACTAGAATTTGAATATTCATGTTCATGCAATCAAAGTGGAATACAATTTCCATAAATACAAATGTTACCAGCCCAAGCTCCACTTCCAAAAACAATTTCAACTCTGCATTGTGAACCTTGTTTGATACCTCTCTCAATTGTCCGACCTGCAATGCAAATCAGATCAACAGAAAGTATAAACAACTTCAGATAGCACAGAAATACGTGGCAAAAATTAAGCAAAAACTGGGAGATATAAATAACAATAGAAGTATTCACCACCCCCAACACAAATAATAAAGCAAACCTCAGGGTCACAAAAATAGTTTAAAAACTGTTTAGCAGTTGCTTTTCTTATTCGTTTTCAGAAATAAAAGACAACTACCCAACCCCGTGAGAAATGAAATGATTAAAAGCAAAGCCAACACAGAATTAACTGCAGGTCAGGCCTAAGAAATACAATCCAAAATAAGCAAACCAGCCAGGAATTTAACAAAATTGGCATGTTGATATAGACATGAAGAATAAAACAGATTCAGCACACATATGTGGGTTAAAATGGAAATGGGTATAAAGACCGAATGCGGATATGAAAGCAAAATAATACAGAAAAGCTTCAATCAAGCTCAGGAATTTACAGATTGTGCTTCTTCCATGGGTGTCAATGGTCGATTTGGACGATATGTATGGTTTTGCCGCTTTGCCCACAGCCAAAAACGCTGGAATTGAACTGGTATGTTAAACTCTTTAGCAACCTCGTCCTGTTAATCACATGAATCAGCCGGCAATCAGATTAAAAAAATGAAACCAATGGAAATAGGTGCTTCGAGCAAGCATTTATTTTTCTTAATAGTATTTATGTCATAGCTGTGATAGATAAGTAACAACGCAGAACACTATAAATATTTCATATATCTTAAGTTACATTTTATTTTTAACTCTTTATGCTAAATTAAACTAAACTACAATAACAATCAGATAACAATGTGTAGTCAACAATAACTTGAGGTCATTTTTAAGACAATAACTGTCTTTTTCATTCAAGACTTTTCAAATTTCTTTGCCCATGTCCATGTCAATGAAATCTGTGTCTCCTGCAACTTTTGGCTTTTTTTTTGTAACATCTTCAAATTCAAATAGAAAATCAAAGAACAGAAAGATTTACATAGAATATGTTTTCATTCCGCCAAAGCTTCATAAGTTTTATATTTTAACAGTGTTCTAAAACTAACGATCACCTCACAATAAGAACCAAAAACTAATTTTTCTTAAGCAGACAAATTAAACTTCTAGCTCAATGAATGACATGTATAAAATGTTTAGTAGTAAGAAAAACTGTTACGTATCTGAGTATGAAACCTAACCAGAACAACCTCTCACACACTCACAACAAGCAACAGAACAATGAATGAATGAATTTCTTTTATTAATGGTAATAGAATTCTGTAAACAAAGGATAGTTGGGAGCATAACCTCCTTAGTATGGGAGCATAACCTCCCACACAGGACTATAGCCACAGCCACCTGTCAACAACTCAATAATCAAAATTTTAACCCTAATAATACTCTATCTCTATTTATATTAATTATTTCCTGCCCTTCTTATAATGAATATTTCCCTAGAATATATCTTTATTTAATATATATATCTTACACTGGATATTTCCTTAGAACATATCTTTATTTACTATAAATATCTTATATTGAATATTTTCCCTAAAATATATCTTTATTTACTATAAGCATTTCTTGCCTATCCTAACTACTACAACACTTAGGATAGTAACTCTTCAACCGGTCAGCTCATGTTCCTCGTTGTTTCCCACCGTTCGGCTCGAACTCTCACCGCCTTCAGCGGTTCGGCTTGAATCCTCACCGCCTTCCACTATTCGCCGTCCACTGTTCGGCTTGACCTTTTCCCGCCTTCCACCGTTCAGCTTGACTCCTCACCGCCTTCCACCGTTCGGCCTGACCTCTCCCCGCCTTCCACAGTTCGGGTTCTACTTACTTTCCCCAATATTGTTCGTGTTAGGTTCCTGGGTTTGAACCTAACAAGAACTCAATCAAAAAAATAGAAATAATGGGAAAGAATGGGTTTTTGTATTATTCATAGTAAAGGATGACTATCTTTACAAAGAATAGGCTAGGAGCATAACCTCCCTGGCTAAGGGCATAACCCCTCTCTACAAGCTCAAAGCTGGACAGTACACAAAAATACTCGATACCGCCTACAGAGTTACTAGAACTCTATTTATATCAACTCTGACCGCTTCCCCTTTTACAATCATCACCCCCACACCCTTAACTCCTAAACCCATCCATTATATCATCTTATATCCTAACATTACACCCCGCTACAGAACAACCTTGTCCTCAAGGTTGGTACCAAATAGCTTGGTCTCTTGGTTCCTCTTCATCATCTTGTTATCATCTGAAGAGAATCCATTGGCGACTGCCCACCACTTCAAGTCTGGAGGTTTAGGAGGTGGCAACTCCTCCTCCACTATCTTCCCTTCTTCCTCTTCCGTTCCTATCACACCCAATATCGTTCTGCTTCGTCCTACTTTGGTGAAAACTGTTCGGTATCTTCTTATAGTGGTGAAAACCGTTCGGTCCACCCGTGCAGCTTCATAGCTTTTTGGCTGAACAAGGCCTCCAGCTGAGAGAGTGGACAACTCCATTTGCTTCCAATCTAATTCTGTCTCGGACCGCTCGACAACCTCACCTGGGATATTGTGCTTTACCTCAGACCGTTGGGCAACACCAGATCTACCGTACGGTTCCTTCAGGCTATCTTCAACCGTGCGGGCTGCATTGGTTTTCTTCCTCTGCTCAACCCCCAAGCTCCCCTGGTACGGTTGGGTATCCTCCATGGCTAAACCCCATTTTTCTACCAATCCCTTGTCTATGAAATTGTGACACGTTCCACCATCGGTCAAAATCATACCCGTTCGGCCCCCAATCAACCTGTTCGGCTTCAGCATTTGTGGCTGAGTGAAGCCTCCAACCGATAAAGCGGACCTCTCCCTCTGCTTCCGGTCTATTTCGGTTTCAACTTCCTCTGTCTCCACCTCTTCATCCTCTGACCACTCGGTATCGTTCAATCGGCATGGATTACAGCAATAGGTCTCGAACCGCACGGTATTCGCTCCTCACATTTGTCCCTCATAAGACTCATCTTCTATCCCGCTCCCAT
Source organism: Vigna radiata var. radiata (assembly GCF_000741045.1). Taxonomy (NCBI): domain Eukaryota; kingdom Viridiplantae; phylum Streptophyta; class Magnoliopsida; order Fabales; family Fabaceae; genus Vigna; species Vigna radiata. The sequence continues at coordinate 3,686,536 of NC_028356.1, read as the reverse complement.
TCTCTACCAATAGCTGCTCATCTGCCACCTTCTTCGTTCGACCCTCCAAAATCTTGAGGTCTCGTACCGATTCGTCCACCGTCCCCTTCCGTTTGAATGTCGCCAACCGCTCCACAATGGTTCTGAACCTTATTACCAGAGCTTCCTTCAACCCATCCCAAAAACAATTCTTGGCTTTCTCCTTCCAGGCTTTGATCCAGCCAATCCTTCGAACGTGGGTAGTGCCACCCTCGTCCTCCAATTCTTTTGTATCTCATGATGTTTGCCACTCACTCTCCCTCTGATTCCCTCCTCACGTCTCCCTGGATTATCATTCACTGAATTTTGACTCCCATTAGAGCTTCTGTCATGGTTGTTAGTCTGCGTCCCCACCATCCGCATTAATTGTTGCAGTTCCCTTCGTATGGCGGCGGGCTCAACCTTCATCCCCTCCATCGTAACCTCCAATGCCTCCACTCTACTATTTGTGCTTCTTTCCCTTCTTGATTTCGCGCTCAATTTGGGATCCCGCAAGTTCTGGATCATTTCTTGACCAGTTTCTTGATTAATTCTTGATCCTTTCCCCCATTATGATTCCGGCAACGCCTTGATCCGGTAGCGTCTCGATCCTTCACCCCCACTGCGAAAATGGCAGGTCGGACCAATTGTTAGGTTCCTGGGTTTGGAACCTAACAAGAACTCAATCAAAAAGATAGAAATAGTGAGGAAAGAATGGGTTTCTATATTATTCACAGTAAAGATATATCTTTACAAAGAATAGGCTGGGAGCATAACCTCCCTGACTGAGGGCATAACCCCTCTCTACAAGCTCAAAGCTAGACTAAACACAAAAATACTCGATACCCCTACAGAGTTACTAGAATTCTATTTATATCAACTCTGACCGCTTCCCCTTTTACAATCGTCACCCCCACACCCTTAACTCCTAAACCCATCTATTATATCATCTTATATCCTAACCACATTACAACCTATTACCTTATATCCTATCAAAAACTAAGATTACTAACAAATCCAACTTGGATTACAACATATTACCAGTATTCCACATCCTAGATCCTACGTGGCTTATCTCCAGTCAATTGATATCAAGACTACTCATCAACTGTGAACATAATATGGTGATAAGAAGGGGCAAATTCCATGTCACTGAATCCCTCTCCCACAACGAAAAAAAAAGCAAAATTATAGTGTTGCTGTTTCTTTGAAAAATAATTCTACTGAAAAAGTTCTCCTTTTTCAATCCTATTTTGAATTTTTTCCCATTTAACAGTATTTATAATAATATAGTTTTCTGTCAATGGACAGTTTATAACATCCATAACATAAAAGAATCCTAAACAAATAAGGCATGCTGTCAGAAAAGTAGTTTGTCCTGAATTATAAATTTTTCCAAATAAAAGCAACTGCTTGACAAGAGAGATTTACTGCAGAGATGAGGTCAAAGCAGACAAGAAATGAATAAGATATGCCAAGCCAAAACACATCTAGCACTAGAGCTAAAAGTGTGTTTAAAGATTATACCTTAAAAAGGTTAAAAGATGTTTGTTTTTGAACACGGAAACTCCTCACTTTGTCATGGTCTACAAGATCAAAATATATATCCTTTCCAATCTGCTCTGCAAGGTCTTCATCTCGTGCCACCTAAGAAGTGTCACATGCTATCAGGTTATATCAAAATACAATTTGATTAGGTGGCACACAGCATATGCATATAGACACAAACAGTATTCAATTCTGAATAGCAAGTTAGAAACTAGCCACAAGGAACCTTTATAATAGTGTAAAGGTGAGCCTCCGCCTTTTCTTTCTTTTTGTGCTCCTTTTCTTCTTGTTCTTTCTTCAACCTCTCCTGCATTAATCCATTGAAGAAATTGATTGCAAAATTTTCAGAATAAAGCAGAAACAACAGAAAATAGAAATTTAGATGACAACACCAAAATAAGCTTGGTTTGATGTTGGCTTCAAGTACTCCTAATAAACTTCTCACGAAAAAAATTATAAAAACAACTTTTTAGTTTAAATCATCTGGGTACAAGGATTAACCTATATTATATTACACCTATTCTTGTGCCAAAATTAACTTTGTACAAAATGTGGTTTTCATCTAATATAACCATTAAATCATAAATATTACCTACATCACTCATCTCAAATCCAGTAAAACTTCAACAATAACAATCAAATTTTAAAAGTAAACATTATGTTTACTTGTGTACTCAGTGACAGCAAATATGTCTGAACCTAGAATCCAATGCAAACTAACCAAAGCCATCACATGAATGAGGCAAAAAATAAGTCTGGATTAATATTAAACTAAGCAAATGATTTGTATTCTATCTTATAAGAACTTTTAATCCAAAGAGTTTTGTATAAAATTACTCACCAAAAGTGTAGTGTAAAAGAATAACTTACTTTACAACAGTGTAAATTAATCCCTCGTATGTAGATAGTTAACAAGGGGGAAAAAATCAGTTCAGAACAGTCATCAAGTAGACTGTAGTATATGACTACAACATTCCTATTGAATTAGTCATCTGCATTTATTTACCAAAATGCAGTTGACAAACTTATTACTATTTGACTTGGCACAATTTATATTGAGCCCAAAGTACCTAAGAATGATCACCTACCCTTAAATGTTCGGCGATGTCTTTCTCATCCACATTGCATATTACTTTGTCTTTGTCAGCTTCCCGTATATACACCAGCATATAAGCATTTGAATATTTGGTGAATTTAAAAGGAGTGTTGTTAAACCCAGGATTCGTCTGTGGTAACTGTTAAAATAGGTTTAAACAATCAATAAGTAAACGTTCAAATATGGGGATAAATTCCAGAGCCAAATGAAAAATCAATTACCTCTTCCTCGCCACCATATTGCTCCTCTAATGCCCGTTTAGTGTCTTCTTTAGTTACCCTCTCGTCATCAAATTTATACCTAATAGTCATATACATTCTATTATATATCCCATGCAGTATTTATATTAACTCATAATAATAGGGTACTCTAATAAGACCACTTAAAAAATCAGTATTTCTTTAGTTATCCTAAGTATGCTACACAAAGATTATATAGTTGAGTTTATAGAAAGTTACCCATATAAATCTATGAATGTGAATTTTCAATTTTCAGTTAAATGCTATCATTTACAAGATATTTTCCTTGTCTGCATCATGTTTATCACATGTATATTTATTTTCTCAATAACTGTGCATTTTTGCAGGATCCTATGAACCATGCTACAATGAATGCAGCAAAATCAACATTTAAGTATCTTGTAATGTGACCTCTGGTAGTCATCATCACTAATGCACAAAAAGCACCTAGTTTATATGGCACTGAACAATTCAGATGTGGTAATTATAGTATATATACATACCACTGCTCAGAGAGAGTTGGCCTGATAAAAGCGTAATAATGTCCACCGTGTACACCACCACTATGAACCAAAACACTGGAAAAAAAAAATTTAAATGTCAAAATATATGCATTTGGATAAAAAGTTGTAATTGCGAACTAATGGAAATCATCAGCACTTTGAAAGAAAAATTACAAAGTTGATGAACTTCATTAATATTTTATAATGGTAACTCCAAAATTTTAATATTAACTCAAGTGTTATTGTTCCAACAAGATTTAAAAATTCAATCCCCCACTTGATTTGGAAAATTCGGAACATGATTATCAGACTCGATTGTTGAGCTTACGTTCTCACACCCCCATTGCCCAAGTTGACTGCAATGAGTTGGCAAGTCAAAAGGAGTTTTTTTTTTAACCAAAATGACACCATTGATCGCCATTTTCAGTGACAAAATTTTAAAATAAATAAATAAAACTGTAGTTAGGAGGTTTGTTCTTCTCCTCCACCTCAAGGATTAGGGTTTCCTGTTTGGTCTCTATTATTCGTGACATATCTCTTAACCTGCATTATGGTGCATCATGCTCTGTGGTCACAGTTCTCTTAGCTCGTGATTTTTTCTGCTTACGGTTCTATTGGCTCATGGTTTTCTAATATTGTTATTCTCTCCACTTGTGATTTTGATCTACTCACGTGGTGTTCTGCTCTTCTCTCCTCACAGGTTATATAAAATAAATTTGTAATAATTTTTATTACTATGGTGTGGTGTTTTTCAACTATAGAAATTTTAATTATTATATAATTTCTTTTTTAATTTACTAATTGAAAATTGAAATTAGGATCAAATCATTTTCTCCTTATTTTACTTTATCACTTTTTTCTTTCTTTGACTGTAGAAGTCATTGCTTGTACTTTACTCAAGTATATGGGTAAATTATGAGAAAATATATACTGCTTCCATTACCACAACATTACCTATGATTAAACAATCACCATGCACCAATAAAAAACAACGTAGTGTAGCAACAACTAGTGCTGCCATTAGCGCAACATTACCTGTGAAGTGTGTAAAGATTGCGGACATTCCTATCAGCTTCGGGTGATAAATATTTTCCATTCTCACGATCAAGGTCGAGTTGCATGGGAAACTCATAACGGTCATTAATCTACATAGCAGAAGAAAGAAAAAACTTTCATGTGTTGAAAAGAGAGTTTAACCATTCCATCAAATGAGAACCCATGGACAAAAACGTAAAACTAAATAATGCCCATGATCCCTCTGGCAGAAAATATCCCTTCAGGTGATTGTTTCAAATGATTTAAACAAATTTTAATTACATGTATACACATGCAAACAAACGAACCAACCAAAAGATTTTCCACCCAGAGCAAAGAAAAGCAAAAAAGAAGTTTCAATTTCAAAAAGGTATTGAGAAAAATGCTTGCAGAAATTCTTCAATATTTTCATCATTTCAAAAAGGTAATGAGAAAAATGTTTGCAGAAATTCTTCATTAATTTCATCATCTCGGGGCACTATTGTCCAACACAAGTCATGTGCTGAATAACTTTCTTGCATGAAGTAACAGTATTGTAAATGAATACATACCCCGTATAAAGAAGGATATCATAATAGATAGTCCAGCATAAGTAATTAAGCTAATGAAAAAATCTTCAACGGTATTAATAGTTGAGCTACAGGAAATTATTTGAACCTTACTCTGAGTGCAAACTTTATCATATGGCAGCAAATAAAGTATCTAGAGAAGAAAATATCCTATACACCAGAGTTTGTTTGACTACCAACCTTGACCATGGTATCCCGCATAAAGTCATATTCAAATCTTTTAAGCTGAAGCTGAAGAACAGGAGGGAAATCAATGAATAGGACACCCTTCTTAGCATCCTGAAAAAAAAAATGAAAAATAGTCAGTTTATATGTGAAACTATATTGGAAACTTGTATATTTGAGTGCATTCAAACATTAACTATCACAAACTAAAAGGATTCAGTTCAGAACTTAAAATTTGCAATCAAAAATTAATTTTGTAAAGTCATAAGAACTCAAGATTTAGAACTTCTACAGATGATTTATTACAACCAGACTCGAATTAACGATTGCAACCAACCTGCAAACCATATTGTTCAGCATGGTATTTGTTGTCCCCTTCAAGACGTTCAACTTCAACATATTTGTCAAAGGAAGCATATACATCAGGACAGCCTTTCACATCAAGCTGAAGATCTGCAAGGATATGTAAAACTTAATTAGAACCTAGTGGTGTGGTACAATTAAACCATAATTAACTTCAAAATGCACATGGAGGTACCATAAAACGACTCCTTTCTAGTTGATTTATAGTCCACGTTGATGCATTCAATATAGTTCATATGATGTCCTTCAAATAACTTCTGTATAGTTCCCTCAACAACAGTTCCCTAATGACAAAATAAACATAATCATCATGAAATTAAGAGGATCTTCCACAAAAAATTTTATGCACAAAACATCCAAAAGGCCTTCCATTACCTTCATTTTGTCTTCAAGTTTTTCAGAAAGGACTCTGTTCAGTTCTTGAACATCATGCTGCATGAAAGAATCATACGTATCCCATCCAAAAGATTTAGTGAGCTCCTTTGTTGCAACACTGGTGTCACTATACTGGAGCTTGTAGAATAAACTCTGCAATGCCAAAGGGATGCTTGCAGAGGGCATGTCATTCTCTGTTGTTGGCATGTGGTACACAGCCTGAAATATGACCACCATGACACAAGTTCATCACTATCAAGCCAAAAAGCTAAACTTATGAGAGAGAAAAAGAAAAATAGGGCCTGACCTTTCGAAAATAAGGAATGTGATATAAAGTTTGGAGTAGAGAATTCATATAACATGTAGCACCCTGGTTCTTAAGTCCAACATAGCCAGTCTCCTTTTTTGAATCATATGTCCAGTAATCAACAATTCTACGAACAAGAACCTCAGCTTCAACTACAAGAGTGTCATTCACGAGATACCCTCTGGTAGGATCATACAATTCACCGAGCGGCATAAAGGACGTGAAACCCCAATCACTTTCCCGCGCATTGAATTGGTGCTGTGTGTCTACATTGTGTAAAACAAAATTAGAACAAGACATATGACATGAGTATACCTAAAAACCAAGACCATTTTCACTTTCTTCACTTATTACTTTTATTCCATCGTAAATTCAAAAATACAAAGTACTAGATAAAAGGTAAAACACTTTAACTTATCAACACAATACATGCACTAGATAATAAATACTTACCATTATACTTACATTTATTTCTTAACCAATAACCAGAACCATGAGAAAGAGCCTTGTTTTATTTAGCATGTTAATGATAACAGTTCGTTCAGGATAAGTAATATATCTAGATTTAAATACAATACTACAAGGAAATAAATCGAACACACACACATAAGCTGTTCATAAATCAATTGCAACAAAAATCCCACCATTTTCTATAACTTTAGTTCAAGCAATGATCTTTTCTACACACATATATGGTACATCATCTTGTAACAATTGCAAGGAACAAATTTAAGGGACTACCTTTTCTCACAGAATATTTATTATGGATTTGATTAATAACAGCCAAGCTAAACTGTGCGTATCTACTCCAGCCATAGGGCAAACTAGAAGAATCAGCAACATCCAAATACATGGATAAATAGTCCACATTGTTCCCTTTTGGGAAAATAAGTACACGCCTGCTCATCAAAGACAAAATTCAGAAGAGATCATTAAAGATAAGCTCGCCATTAATCAACTAACCCGATGTGAAAACATGATTGTCAATACCATTTATATCCGCCAACAACAAATATTTCTGAATACAGCTTCTTCGAATTCATTCTAGAAAAGTTGTCAATTTTCCACGTGAATCTTGTCGATGAAGGATCCTCGACAGGCTGGCTCTCCACAGTGTTGGCAGCATCAGGTTGTGCCACAACTAAAGATCATCAAAATCAGTGAAAAAGAACAACTAAGTATCATGCTTTAAATCAGTCCATAACCAAGGATGAAACCAAAAAAGAAAGAATAGGTCCTTCCCTTGTTGAAAAGAATGAGTAAATGGAAGAGAAAGAAAGACAATGACACGATCAATAAAGACATTGAAAATAGACAACATCCCTAAAATGTCAACAAGAAAACACTTTTTTGTCCAGAAAACCTAAAACTCTTGGACAAATTTGTCAACGAACAAATGTCTAACAAATTTGTCAATCCCTTCCTGTCTCTCTGACAATAAAAAAAATGCATGAAGTGACTCCCAGTCCTCTAGGAGGAATATCAATCGATCACATAAAACCAATATATAGAGTAACAAAATTAACAGGGGTTTCTCGGATCAAAAGAGTAAGAAAGCAACAAGTACCTTCCATGGGTTGGTGATTATTCTCCGCTAAATCAGTGTGTGGGACAAGCATCTCCTCATCCTCCTGCTGCTGCAAGAACGAAACACCAAACAGAAGCTAATAACTATAACCGTACTTCGGATCCACTGAAGAAACAAAGCCAATTAAATCCCCAAAATCCAAGCACGAAATGCATCGTAATTGAAGCAAATTCCAGTCTCGCAGATCAAAACCACAACCCCTAGACGAAACCCCATCACTCCCCGCCAACCCAACCCTCGACCAAAACCACAATCAAATTAACACCATTAACCGGAAAAGCAAAAGGAACAAAATCATGCAAGCAAATAAGACAAAACGAGAAACGAGAAGCGAAATTGAAAACGCGCGAGTGAATGAAGCCACGAAAAAGAGCACGGGGGAGTTGCGGAGTGAGGGTAAGAGACGTACGTCAATAGGAGCAGGAGTCATCACAGTCATGGCGATTACGCAATTGACCTCGCGTGGCGTTACTTGTGGGGAAGCAATGGAAGAGAGAGAGAGGAGAGAAAAGGGGGAAGAGCACTATAAGAAAACGAGATCACCAGAAGCTATTGCTGAGTTTCTATTGCTCGAAGAGGGAGAAATGTCTTTGGTTTTTATTTGGGGGGTTTACCCACTTTCGGTATTTCACCCTCAATTTCTTGGACAAATTTGTATCTTCTTCTTTCTTCAGACACTGTGAAATAAAATATGGAATTTCTTCCACTTTTTCTGAGACCTCTCTTAGTCTGTATTTACTATTTCAAAAAGATTATAATAAATCCAAATTAATTTTCTGCTTTTATTTTTACTATTAGATTAAAATAATAATAATATATATAAAAAAAAACATTGAAGATCTTTTTCTTACATATAGTTATGAAGAAAAAAGAAGTAGGGATTCTTGAAGATTATTAAAATTCTTTTTCATATTTTTGAAAAAATAAAATGACAAGATTTAGTATTGTATTTTAAATACTTAACTAGATTAGTTGCCATTACTTTTATTAATACCTGTGATTGCATTAAAAATATTTCATGTGAAGGATAGAAAAAAACCACATTATCCAATTGTTAAATTAACAACATTGTTTTTAAGAAAAAATACTAATAAAACAATATATTGATATGTTTTTGTCACTCATCTATGTATTGCATGGATCAAGTAATAAATATAAATTATTTATTATGACTATTATAATATGATATTGAGATTAAGGATTTTTAGCTCCTTTAAATGAAAATGAATTTTAGACAACAGTGTTCAATAATAATTATTAACTAAAATTATTTAAAATTAATATATATATATATATATATATATATATATTAATTTTAAATAATTTTAGAGTAAATATTTATAAAAAATACTCAAAATAAATATATATATATATATATATATAATAAAATTATACAAAAATGTTTATATTTACTTTTATAATTATAATTTTATTAATTTTTATTATTATAAAAAATGAACACGTTTGTTTTCATTAATTTTATAATAATGGTTGTTTGTCATTTTCTTCATTTTTAAAAAGACAGATATATTGTAAAATAATAGTAAAATTTTCTAGCATTTATTCATGGTTATTATTTTCATTAATTATTTAAACATACAAATTATTTAATAACATTTATTGATCATTTGTTTATTTTTAATATTTTATTTCTGTTATAGTAATCTATCTCTATTAATATATTATTGGCTAGTCAAGTAATGTATATCACTTAATTAAGTATAATGAGTTACATTACTTCAATTTTTACCAATCAAATAAAATATAATGTTGATATGTAAAATTAAATCTAGTTATTGTTTTAAAATGGTCAGTTTCAACCTTTATTAAATTATTAAATAGTAGTTAATTGGGTAATAATATAGTTGTTAAATGATTCATTGTCTTATTAGATAACTTTTAACGTTTTATTTATTAAGTAATCTATTTATTTAAAAGTATTTATCAAATAACAAATAAGTTAGTTTATAAATTATATAAATATAACCATATAACGTTCCAGATTTTTGTCACACATGATATCTTTTATAAACAATATTTAAAACACAAAAATGTATTTTTATTACACTTATCCAATGTAATTGTATTAAATACAAGGTTTTCACACTCTTAGTGAAGTATATATAATTATTAGAATTTATGCATGATTAAAAATTTTGTTATTATTCCCTTGTGTTTTCTTCAATTTGCACTAGATTTTGTAATTACTTCTTCATTTGTTTCTGTGTAACAAATGTTATACCATCATCACATAAACACAAACAAAAATGGTTGAATTAACATGTAAAAAATCATTCATAAAGCAAGCATAAGACTATTGCACGTAATTTATTTATGGTAACAATCATTTCATCATACGATAATCATACTAGACTCAATCATCCGAATGAAACATTGATGCGAAATCTCGAAGGTCGTGTACTTGTGCGAGCTTCCACTGCTCTTGTAGAGTCGTTGTCAATGCAATAAATCATGTTGTCCACAAGGTTAGCTTGTCCATACCTATGTTTAAAACTAACAAATAAACTAAGATCTCCTGCCACCCTCACCACATAACTCATCATTCTCTACTAGACTGAATGGATATTCAAGTATTAGGATAACTCCTAACGTCAGGACTCCCAACATCAATTGTACGCTAATCAATTACAAACACAAAATCTCTCCACGAGAGCTTTGGTCAAACTCATACCATGTCCATATTAATCAACCAATTCATCGTGCTAAACACATTTGGTCCAAATTAATGTTCTTAGATTAACTTAGAATAGTGATTCAGTCAATGATACAACTAAATAGTTGGAAAATTACGTGGAAAATTATTCTATAGCCTTGTAAATAAGGATCTGAGCGATCAAAGTAAATAACAATATGTTTAGGACCTACGGTAAAATTTTCAGTTCGATCTGACAGTTAATGAAACAGCAATCTTAATTTTACCTAGATGACCCAAAAAGGTAGTGTTAAGTTATCTAAGAAACATGAAACTAATTTATCTAAATATACACATCCAATTAAAAATTCGATTAGTCAAAGTGAATAAATATGTCTTAGGAACTACATATCCAAATTTTAAGTTAATCTAACAATTAACTAGGTAGGAATTCAGGTTTTACCGAGACAACTTAAAGACAAAATTTAAGTGATTTTCAACTTCATCCAAAATGAAAAAAGAAATATTCTAAGCACAAACTTCTAATTAGTTGTATGAATAGTCAAGATGAATTAATATGTCTTATGAACGATATATCTAGATTCCAAGTTAATCAAGCGATAAATAGGGTGGGCATTGAAGTTTTACCAAGGCAACTTAAGGATAAAAATAAAGTGATGATCAATTTACTAAAAAATGCAAAATTAATTCCTCTAATAAAATACATAAAATTAATAATTTGAACGGTCAAAATGAAATAATATGTCTTACGAATCATATATCAAAATTTTAGCTTAATCTAATGCTAAACAAAGTTTTCAATGATGTTTTACCGAAGTAATTCAGAAAATAGAAAACAAAGAAAGCATAGTAAAAAAACCAAAATCCACACAAGTTGACATATAACTATCCTTATTATAAAATTTTCTCGATAGTGTAGTTCTTAATAGCCTTCGAGAATCTTTCATATTCCTATTGCAATAAAACTAAAAAAGTATATTCAGTTTTAAAAATTAATTATTTTTTAAATTTAGAAAATAAATATTGAGATATTATAAATATTTGATATATAATAATTTTATTATATTTTGCTTTATATATCAGTGACATAAATAAATAAAATGAAATAACAAGTTTATTCATATAGTATATCTTTTATATTTCTAAATATGTTTAACAATAGTATAAAAGTCTTTATTCGTGTGGGATTTGATCAAGATCATAATTATAAAGTCATCCAAATAAATTTGAAAGGATGGTATGAAGGAAACAAGAAGTTTTGATATATGTAAATTTTAAACTTGATTTTGAAATGCAAAGGATGAAAGAGTTTCTGACAATTAAGAAATACTCAAAAAAAAATTGTTGGATATTGCAAACAAAATAAAATTGTTGGAGAAATTTTTTTATGAATTCTATACTTGAGAAAATTTTGATGATTGATAACGGTTGATTTTACGTGTTTGTGTGTGTATATTTTGTGAACAAATCAACTCCTTCATAGCTTTTACCTTGTTTTATCCTCACATTTAGTGTGTTTTCTAGCTTTCTTGTGTTTTATTTAGTATATGCTTGTTTTTACTTCTAATCTCTATGTTTGAGTGTGTGAAATAAAGGAATAGGAAGCAATTCTAGTGGAGGAAAACAAGCAAGAACTCAAGGGAACATGTTTTGGGACAATAAAAGATCAATCCGAAGCAAAAACTTGTTGACTCATTGGTAAGTGTACCAAATCGTTCAAGTAATAAAACTGGTAAGACCAGGTATCGTTTTCCCAAGAGACTTGTGCAACACATGACAATTCTTCCTTTTATAACTCAATTAGACATCAAAATGCACAAAAACAACACAAGAAACTCTTTTTGGTATTTTATCAAACAGTTGGTGTGCAAGGAATTTAACATAGTGTATTTACAATTTGTCAAGACTAGAATTCATCCATTTCATTCTCATGCATTCACAAACATCTCAATTCCATCCAATAAGTATTCAATTTCAATTCTAGGTTCAATCATATTTCTCAATACTTCAAGAACCACAATTCATGCCATGGGTGATCAAGCCACAATAAGCATTAAGCATAGAAATCAAATACTAACATGAATTGGAAAAGCATATATCATTAGCATCACAAAATACATAAGAATTCTATGTTTTACAACTAATCTCAACAAATAGGAAAAGCCCTCCATGGAGGAGAACTTANGGTTCTACAAATTGAAGAGATAGGGAAGAAATTGGAACAAAGAGAAGATGCAAAGCCTTTCCCAAGGTTCTTGGCAGCTGCTCTATGCTCCATTTGCGCCTCCCNTTCGCATCTCCATCTCCAATTTGTGACCCATCTTCTTCCTCAACCCAAAAAGGGCAAAATCACCATTGATGAAGCTTGAAGACCCAAGGAGGAGTGGGAGAGCTTCCCAACACCCCAAATAGCCTCCAAGGGCCTCTCCCAATCTCTCTAGGTGAAGAATGAAGTGTAGGAGGAGAAGTCCCTAAAAAATCGCGAGACCCATGTTTAAATAACCCATTTTTGACACATCAGCGAATTTTCGCGCCCAGCGTGACTTCCTGGCGCCCAGCGTGACTTCCTGGCGCCCAGCGCCATTTTCACTGCATTAGATGTGAGAAACAACAACTTCTCACGCCCAGCGCGGATTATTGGCGCCCAGCGCAGAAATTCACTGGAAACTCTGCAACTCTGGCACTCAGCGCTGGGAAAGTGGCGCTCAGCGCTACAACCACTGAACTCTGGCGCTCAGCGCTGGAAATGTACCGCTCAACGCCAGCGCAGCTTCAGCATTTCTACAATTCAAGTTCTTGTGCGCTTCCAAAGGCGTCCAAAATGGATATTTGCTTCGGATTGATCTTTTATTGTCCCAAAACATGTTCCCTTGAGTTCTTGCTTGTTTTCCTCCACTAGAATTGCTTCCTATTCCTTTATTTCACACACTCAAACATAAAGATTAGAGGTAAAAACAAACATATACTAAATAAAACACAAGAAAACTAAAAAACACACTAAATGTGAGGATAAAACAAGGTAAGAGCTATGAAAGAGTTGATTTGTTCACAAAATATACACACACAAACACGTAAAATCAACCGTTATCAATGATGATGTCATATGAAACATTTATTGTTTCTCTAGAAAACACAAAATTATTTATCCACACTTACTTTGATAAAGGTGATACATGTCTTGCAAGCCCAAGAATAACAAAGATTAATGAGATAAGATAATGTTGTTGAATGTACTTTATTTTATACTAAAGAAAGTGTTCATATAGTTAATAACAACACAGAGAACAAATACAACAACCACATAAATGAATTACAGTTAAAAACTTGTACATTGAAATCTTTGCCTTGGTAATTATGCATGTATTGTTTGTGTGATGTGTATTTTACTCAGGAAATAGTTTGGAACACTCTTTTAGTCTTATGTTTTTATTTTTCAATAAAGTATGTTTATAAATGATATGTTCAATAAAACAAAAATAAAATTTTATTCTAAATTATGTAATTTTGTGTTAATTATAGATTTTAATAAAAAAAAATATATACCAGCAGACCCATAATTTAATATTTATATTAGGTTTAATGTCACTATCATATCATAATAAATACAAATGGCAAATTGAATGAAGATCTCTTGCCATGGAAAAAAAAAAGAGAAGATCAAACCAGGAGATTTAAATTTGAAAATTTGAAATTTAAATAAACAAATAATAACGTATTAATAATATTTACTTAATATTTATTTTATTTAAATTAATTTTTAGAAAATCTTTCCTTTTCAACAATATCTTTTAATTATAAAAATTAATTAGTACTTAAATGTATAAAATAAAATTTGAGATATTTTAAATTATTTTTTAATATCTTGTTATAATATATATATATATATATATATATATATATATATATTCATACAATATATATCTTATATCTCTCACATTTTCAAAACTCGTAAAAATTCCCAAAATTAATTCATCTAGTTGATTTTCACAATCAATAACTTTAAACAAAATTGTTTTTCTTGTTTAGATGGAATATAAGCAGGAAATATGATTATTTTACATAAGAACGAGTTTTAATATTTATAGGATTTTTCCCTAAAATTATTTCAATTAATTATGATCATTCATGACCTTAGCTTAATTTTGTTAGATTATTAAGTGAAAACTCAGAATTTATATTCTTGGCCGAATTTTTAGTATTATTGTTATGCTATGTTTTTAAAATAAATTAATTATCATGTTTAAAAATATATTAAATTTATTTCAATATATTAAAATTAATGCATTTTAAAGACATAATAGAGAATCCAACAGTAAAAATTCATCAAAGAATGTGAACTTAACAACTCAAAAGCTCGAGCTTTATTTTAAAGTTAATTACGTCATGAAAAAGGTTGATATTCGGTGGTCATTTTACTTTGACATCTTTTTTTTTACTGCTCAAGAGATTACTTTGGCATCCTTAATAATATATGAGGGCTTGACTTATATATTTTTGGTTAAAACTATTTACACGTTCGTATTTTCGTAAAGTATTTCCAATTTGGTCTCCTTCTTTTAAACATTTCCAATTGAGTTTTTATAAGTGTTAATTTCAAACAAATTAGTCTCTGTCGTTAAAAATCGTTAACGGTGTTAAAATTGTGCAGAGGTGAGTAGATAACGTGGTTAAAATTCTCCTTTTGAGGTGTTAAAATTGTGCAGAGGTGTTAAAATTATGCAGAGGAGAATGGGAAAAATTTGAACACTTCTGCACAATTTTAACACCTTTGCACAATTTTAACATCTCAAAAGGAGAATTTTAACCATGTCATCTACCCACCTTTGCACACTTTTAACACCGTTTTTAACGACAGAAACTAATTTGTTTGAAATTACCATTTATAAGGACTCAATTGGGAATGTTTAAAAGAAGGAGACCAAATTGAGAATACCTTAAAAAAATAAGGACGCCTAAATAGTTTTAACCTATATTTTTTATGTAGTTTCTTCATAGGGTTGGGTTAATGATTATTGCTCGAAGATTAATTTTTTTTTTTTCCTTCTATTTAATTTAATCTTAACATAGAATTCGACTTCTAAATCTTATCTTAGAATATGTTAAACTTATTTAGAAATCATTATAAAAAGAAGAAAATAAATTAGAATTTAATTATTTGAAAATCGAATTCTAACTTTAGAAAAAAAATGTATTAGTTCGATAAATATAATTTACAGTGCGCTGTTCTCGTAATTATAAATATATAATATACTATGTCAGAAAAAAAATCACTGATAATAATATTCGGAACATCATTATATATTCTTCTTTTCTACATGTTTTAAAAGTAATACCATAAAAACAAGAAAATACTTGAATGAAATCACAAACTGCTAAAAGGTTTACTCTAGTTACTGACATAATGAACTTCGGTCATCAATATTTCCTAAAACAATTTCTCCAAGATTTCCTTTTAAATCACTCTAAGAAGTATTACAAACTCATGCAGTTTAACATAAAGTTTACCATTTTTCTAATTAATGCATGCCCATTGTAAAACTTTCCATAAATACTTGAGAATACTATGACAAGAAATATGGCTAGTATATAAAAATATACACTAACATGATTGAATCTAATTAATTCCAGTGTGCAATGATAAAATAGTCGCGTAATTAATAGAGCAAAAAGTTGTGGAAAAAGAGTATATCAGAGGCACACCAGATACCTGACACAAGCAGGTGAATGAATGTATGGCAGAACAACTATGCACATTAATTTGCAGAGTATTTGGTTACATAGAATTCATAAACAAAACAGAAGTTCACCGTAAACAGAAAATGTAAAAATGCATAAAGAAAGGTAAATCAATTACAAAAGAAATAAAACCTGGTTGAAGAAAGGATAATGTAAGAATTTTACACGTTTAGGCATGGTGTTGCAAGGTGATGTTTTTACACTCGGACATTAACTCTTTATATAGTTGATTAATGTAAGATTTTTAATACATATTCTGATATGTTAGTGTATAAAAACTAAACATTATTATGATTCAATAACAATTGAAAAAATAGATTAAAGAAACAACAAATTTTATTTAAATAAATTCTAACTCATAACTTCAATATTATATTAAAAATTTAACTTTAAATGTAATTTAATTTTATAAAATAAACTTGTAAAATCTACAATTATTTATGATTTTATTTTCAATACTATAAAAAGTGAGGTGAGATAAAATCTACACTTATTTATGATTTTATTTTCATTAGATATAAAATAACTAAAAGTTTTTATATCTTTCTCTATGGTTACGTATGCATGTCTTTTTTTCGGGGCGGAAGATAGAATTTCATGAGGTTGAGCTTATTTTGGTAATTTATGGCTAGGAATTTGAGTTTTGAAGATGACAAAGGAGTTTGTGTAGTGTATTGTTTCATATTTGTCTTTATTTAGAACACTGAGAAAAATTAAAAATAGGAAAAACTAGTTTCATTAATTTATAGTTTTCAAATGAGATTATAGTTGTTATTATATTTTTAGTGGAGATCCTTGCATGCTTATATTTTTATATAAAAATGCATTATTGAAATAATTTGAGTTTCGAGCTTTATTGTTATTGTTATTAATTACATGCACTTAAAGTTTATGACGTTTTGGACATGTAGAAACACATTTAATTTGAGTTGGTACGGTACCATTTAAAAAGTTACTTTGGTGATTTCATGTTAATTCCAATGACAATGAAACTTAAGCTTATTTGATAGTTGTTTTATTGTTGGGATCTTGCTGAGTAGAATTGAAATTTGAATGGTGATCATTCGTGCAAGTTGTATTTATCTATGAAATTCCCGCTAGAAAAAAATTTATCAGTTTTTTTTTTAAAATTGTATATAATTAACAATGTATTTCTGCCTATGAATTTTCCCTTACCAATAAAGGAATGTTTTCTCTTCAATATTTTGACGTACACAAAGCTGTGTTGTGTAACTTTAGATTGAGCATTTAAAAATTGTACGAATAAGATTATAAGTGTTGTATTCTACAAGTCTATAAAATACTTACTTGTAGATATGATGTACTCGAGTATTAATAACTTATACCAAATTGGAAATACACTAAAGATATAAAACTAGTGAAATTGTTAGTCTTAATTAATATTTGGTTGCTGACTTGTTCACTTGTATAGGTAGTATTTAAATTATCTGTGTATATGATATATAAGTAGATAAGATTGCATAAAAAATAGTTTTAGGATTTATTAGTAGTTGTAAATTGTAACATCCTATTAATGAAATAAACAATCGACAAGACAAAAAGTAAGAGTTTTATATAGTTATATAAAATATGATTATAAATTAAACTTTATATACAAACTAGCTTAAAACAAAACTATAAACATAGAACTATTTATAGAAGATTAAACATTTGTCGTCTCTTCATCCAATGTCTGTTTCATATATATATATATATATATATATATATCACCATTCTTTACTCACACACACTAGATGATCATAACCAAGACACAATACACAAGAACATACAACAACAACAACATTAACAAAAAGCTAGTGTAAACAAAATTAACCTAAAATAATTAATACATCAACACAAATCACAATTTCAAGCCAAATAATCACACATGTTATACATTTAATCAACCTAGACTCATCCGGATACAGTATGAATGTCGAACTATGATAATTTATGCACTTTGTAGTGGTAATAATGCTGACTCACCTCAAGCTACAATACAAGGTTAGTCCTTTAACAACTGTCTTTGGCCAAGGTAAAGCAGCTAGATGAGGACCTCTTGTTAATCTCACCACATGTCTCACCCATCTCTACTTGAGAATCGATGACCATTAAAACGTTAGGATAAACCCCAATACTTAGCTTCGTACATTCATACACACAACATTGGGCAACCAACAATAAGAAATTCCTCTTTGAAATTCTTTTCCACAAACTTCCATTCACATAAATATCTTCATATAAACACAAGAAACATTCACATAAAACTAATTAAAATCCATCAAAATACTAGAAACAGCCTACCAAGTTATCACAGACGTCAAAAACACATTTACAAAGATGGCGCTCAACGCCCGAACTTTTGTTTTCTAGTGCTTAATGCCCTAACTTTTGTTTTCTAGTGCTCATCGCCTCGAGGTTGGCGTTCAGTGCCAAGGCCATTGGAAACTAGCACCTAAGCACCTTGACAAAGGTGCTCAATGCCATATCAGAAACTTTTCTACTTCTGTAATGTGACCTTAGCTACTTCCCATACATATTTAACTAATCCTTCTAACCTCCCAAGCACCATAAAACATTTAAAAACTAGTTTATAACTTAAAATAGCTTCCCCTAACCAATTTGATTAGAAAGAACTTAACCACTAACCCCAAACAGTTCATCACAACACAAACCAACTCAATTAAGATTTCACTCTTCAAAACCTCTTAAATGAACCAAAAACAATGCAAAACACCATCAATCATTAACCATTGCTTTCTACACCAGATTTCCCCAATCTCAAGATCTGAACCAGTTTAAAATGACCTTAGAACAACATTGGAAACTCAGTTTTACTCATACAACTCATACTTCATATTTTCACCTATCAACACTTCATTTTATGCCTAGAAAATGAGTTATAGATTAGCCCAACCACTTATCCTCGATACTATAATAGATTTGACATCATTTTCCCATCTCAACAACAACATTCAAAAGCAGATTCAGTTCCAAATTAAACCAGCAATGCATACCAACATCATTAAATCAAGAATCAACGTTCCAAAACATGTCAAAACTAATAACAACCATTTTAACATAAATTCAACAACATGCATCAATTTCATGAACTACCAGACATCTTTTCATACTCAAACATTGAATTATCAAAAATATAATACTGGTTTCTCTTACCTCACAAGGAACTATTACAACCTTGAGAATATCTAACAATTTTTTTAAACACATGGAACTCTAAGAATGCCTACAAAACATAGAATTATAACCAAGCGGCTATTTGGAACCTTTGATCAACTAAAATTAGAAGAAGAGATCAAAAGATAGATGAGAGAAAAAATCGCCATGCATGATCTCAACCTAAATACAGATAAAACAAGGAGCCAAAACTTACTTGCTCTAAAACAAAATCTGATCGGGATAAAATGGAGATAACTCTATTATGATCTCATAGGAACTTCCTCATCGTCAAACAGATCATTGAGAAGTCAGATATCTTAAAGAGAAGCGAGAGAAAACTAGAAAAAAAAGTTGTAGAGAGACGATTTATGTTTTAAGTAATGAGACGAGTTTAAT
The DNA here is from genome assembly GCF_000741045.1 of Vigna radiata var. radiata. NCBI lineage: Eukaryota > Viridiplantae > Streptophyta > Magnoliopsida > Fabales > Fabaceae > Vigna > Vigna radiata. Next base: position 3,666,765 of record NC_028356.1, on the reverse strand, counting down.
AAATCTTATTTATATTATTGAATTGTTTTAACTTTAAAACACCTTGTCTCATTATTTTAAAATACCTATCAATTCTATTATTTTATTTTATAAGTTTTTACACAAATACTATTATTTTTAAAACATACAATTTATCTAATTAGATACTTTGGTGATTTAGTTTTAAATTTTATTTCGTTCAAAACATTTTTATTAATATATTGTTGGCCTTAAGTAAAGTTTTTTTATGTTATATAAAGATTTTATAATTTTAAACTTTTGGAAAATTCAAGTGACTTTCTAGAATCTTGGATAAAATCTGTTGTTCAGTAAGATTGATAAATATTCAACCCTATAGTATAGAAAATATTAATGATTATAATAATTTTTATTTATCTATAAAATATTTTATATCAATTTTCTAGTCCTAGCACTTAAGAATAATTACTTGCTTTCCTAAGATAAAGACTTGTCTATAATACAAACTAAATATTGACATTATTTTTAGAAAGTTTACGTCACTAAAGATAAAAGTAATTTATAATATATAAATGAAATGCAAATTTTATTTTAGAAATCGATTTTGTAGGATTGAGTTAAGCTTAAAACTACCTTTTAATAATTATTTCGTATAATACTACAATATTGATATGTTCATATGACTAAATTAAAAAAATTTAGTAAAACTTTTATGAATATAACTTAGTTAATTATAATATTAAAATATCATCATGTTTAGTTTAATTAGTGATTGAATTAAATCAAATTGAATAAAAAATGGTTATGTAGATATCTTTAATTAATCTAAATGACCTTGACAAGAATTTTTTTTGGATATTCGATATGGAAAATATTGACGAAAAACGATAATAAGAGTGATAAATTATAAAATTAATTGCTGAATATTATCTTAATAAAATCAAATTTAAATTCTTATAAGCTAAGTTATCAAAATTACATCAAACCCAAGCATGTTTACTAAAATTCACTGAATCATGTTTATATGGACTAAATTGTTGAGTAAAATTGATATATAATATCAATATGAAACTGGGAGCAGGAGAACTTCTCATAGTCTTAGGGGCTTTGACCCCACTTTTTTAATATATATAAATTTATATAATATGTTTTTTAGGTTTAGTATATTATGTAAATATGATGTCTTAAAAAAGTTTTGTATATTTATTTTCACTCTTCCAAAATATATACTGAAGATTCGACAAAACTGTAACATAAAAAAATAGTCGAATAATAATGAAAGAACTTTTTTGAAAATCTAATAAATATATTGATTGTTATTTTAGACTATAAATATCACAAAATAAATCTATTTAAGTTAAAAGTATTTCATGATTATTCAACTTTTTTTACACACTCCTTGTAAATAAACAATTGATTACAACTACAACTAAACCTTAATTAACAATCAATTTTATACAAATATAATCTCACTTGGGTTATTTTTTCATTCATTGTGACTTATCGTTTAGGACATCAGTAACAAAGTTCACATATATATGCATGATAAATTTTGCCAATGATCATATATGAACAATCATAGCACTTAGTAATTTTTTTAATAAAGTCTCTTATGACATTAATAGTATTTTGATTTGATGCTAGCTTCATCGATGATGTTATTAAAAGCATTTCCATAAACTATACTTTCTTTTTCATATAGAATAGATTTTCCATTGAACACATCTTATAATTTTAACAACCAAGTTACTTTCACAAATCTTAATATCTTAATACCAATATAGAAAATAATCTTATCCAAATTAAAAACGTGACCTTCTTCCAATCTAATACCTAAATATTTTCAATTAATTATTCACTATTATTGTTATAAGATCTTAACAAAATTAAATTTAAAATACCATTATCATATAACAATAAAACGGGTAAGAAAAAACTACCATCATTTATCACAAACTACCATTATCACATTACATTCAAACACAGTTTTGTGGTGCTAGTCCCTTTTAACTTCTCTTGTATTATTCTCATGTCCTATACTTTTTTCAACCGACAACAACTCTCAATGAAAGAACGAAATTCAAAAAACAAAAGAAAATGTTTAATAATTTTTTTTGTCTCTATATTTAAATACACAATTTAATATATTTTTATTTATTTCTTATTGAATGTGGTTGTTATGTTTATTTTTTTAAATTAATTTGATTCATTATGTTTTCTTTCATTTTATTTTTTTATTTGATAATAAACACTTAAAAAAGAGATAGATAATTATATTAACTTATACTATCTCATAATTTTTTAAAGTATTTTAATGTGGATTTAACAAAAAATAATACATTAAGTTTTTTAAAAAATATAAAAAACAATATAAAATTGAATTCTTCCTTTAAAATATCAGAAAAAAATATTATTAAGGAAAAAAAAAATTATATTACTCTAGGCCGGCGTGGATTCAGTGTCTTTGATGTACCTTGCAGTTGAGGCAACCGTGGGATTGTATACATGCTTCAGATCTTGCCACATGTCCTTCAAATATAACAACGGTCAATGCACTTCTCTCCTCCCTGAACACCCACAACATAATCACCAGGACAGTGGTACATTTGCATTTGATGTAAAACACAACAACTAAATTATAACATTTCTCAACTGAAAATGTAGAATTTTTCCGCAGAAAATCATGAGACTGACTTGGAGATGATAAAATGAAAGTAATTGTAGGTAAAAAGTATCTAAGGACACATGGCAAAATCTGAAGCATTTATGTAAAATCCAATGGTTCACAGTGTCTCAATTGCATGGCGCAGTTTCTGGGTTATAGTCACTGAATTACTCCCTACTCTCTCTCCTGTTATTTGCAGTCATGCCTTTTTCTTTCACTTCCCCCTGTGTTCATTCTTCCCTCTTAATCTTTTGATTATTTCACCACTTTCCCAAACAGCAAAACCCTAGATTCTCTATTTCGCTTAATTCTCTGAGTTCTACACCCAAAAGGCAGAAGATACTCAAAATTTCCCAAAGTTTCATTTTTTTTTTCTTTCAATCACATCTGCGTCTCAGTTCTCTGATCATCTTATATCTTGAACTGTTTCTGCCGTTTTCCATTTTCATAAACCCAAATTCTTTCACGTGGGTCTGTAGAAAATTGGCATCTTTAGTCACGAATGGGTATGGCCTAGTTCTATTCACCATTTTCCTTTTCCACATTTTCCCCTAAATCGGTTGAATTTTCATTATTGTTGGATTATCTTGAGGTGAGACGTTTTTTTTTTCTTTGTTGCCAATCAGTTTGCAGTTACAGCAACAATGTCAGATGACATGCTCATTCATTTCTCGTCCAACTCTTCAAACCAATCCGATCATTCTCTGCCTACAAAGATTGCAAAGTTGGAAGCTCGAATGGTTGGTAAGGGTTCCTCAACCTCTTCTCAGCAACCAGGTTGGTCCTCTGTGTCTGTTCCTTCGGCTGGGAAATTTGTTCGAGCTGTTGAAAATTCGGCTGAAGCATCCACTTCAAGTGATTCTGATGATGATGTAAGTTTAATCCTTATTCAGTGCGTTGCTTTGGTACTCTGACTGCACTTGGGAGAACTATTACTTTTAGGTTTTGGCTTTGTTCTTTTGTTGCTCGGGATTTTCAATGTTAATTTTTGTAGCTTCTTTTTGTTTATTTTGGTGGTTTATTGCTTGAGTATTTATCTATGGTTTAGGATATAATGTATGTAGGCGGTATGTTTTGTGTTCGTTGCCGCCATATCTATGTTGATGATTTAATAATCTGGAAAACTGGTAGATGTAAGGAAACATTTTTCTATGATAACTTCAATGATTAGATTTTTGGTATCTTTGTATTTCTGTTCCAGAATGGTGGGGCATTCTTGATACAAGCCAACACATCGAAGCGACAAAAACTTCAAGAAGATGGCAACACTAGTGTTTTTGAAAGTGTTGAGGTTGGTTTTTATGATCTTTGATTTTATACAATAACTGCATCTGTTGTTGAAAATACAGCTATTTAAATTGCATCCTTTATAAATATATTGTTCTCATCACCTTCGGTATCTAGTATTTTGATGACTTTAACAGCCACGTGTAAATGTGTACATTTTGTCTTAGAAACTGGTCATCTAGTGATTTCTAATCCATCAGAAAATAATTTACATATTAGGTTGTTACTGATGGAAGGCAAAGTAGTTTGGATGCCGTGGAGACAAAAATGCACATTGAAACGAATAGAAAGAAACATGGTCGTGGAAGAGGGAGTTCTGGTTCGGGTAGAGGCCGGGGTTCCAGAGTTAATGATCAGACCAAAACACTAATTTCTTCTCCAACTGCTTTGGCTTCAAATGGTCAGATCGACAATGTATACCATAAAGTATGCTCATTGCCATGAACTATTTGTTTCTGTAATTGTAATTTTTAAATTGTCCCTATTGGTTTTTTCTAAACTGGTCTTATTAATTATGATCCTATCTGTTGTCTATACATGATTGGAAGCATAGTTGCACACCCGTCTCTTCTTTAATTGATATTAATGTAGTTCTGAGGTTTAAACTTATTGGCTTGAAGGATTACAGCAGGGAGGATTTATTGTATCATCTATAGTCTGTAGCTGAAAGTAAATTTGATTGCATTGGTTTTGGGTGCCCTTTTTTGTTGCTTGTTTTTTTCAATGGTTACCAAGTATTAGTGTAATGTCCTATAAATCACTCTCTGTTTTCTGTAATCTGCAATGCTTATTTGATATTGTTTTCTGGTTGCGTCTTCTTACCTGTTATGCAAATTGGAATCTTTTCTGATTCCTACGAATGGAAGATTCATAAGTTTAGGAATGTCATATTGCTAAAGCAATTAATTTACATGTTAATAAGTTATTTTTCACTCCATGATTGTACCCTATAGAGCTTATATTTATTTGCAGGGTGGCAAACCCAGTGATCAGTTTCATAGTGATAATTGTGTTTCATTAGAGGTATGACTTTTCCTAATTCCACTTGTAAAATGTGTGGCTTTATATGTAAACAAATAGAAGTTTGGTATGACTTCTTTCATTTCTACCTCCTTCCACCATATCCATGACATTGATGATACTTTAACTCTTCATTGTTGTTTTATTAAGGTAGCATAAGCTTGTAATTTTCAAACTTTTTCTCATTTTATTTCATCTATATCTTAAATTAGGACGAGGTTGCATCTTTGCAAGCTAAAGTTGTTGCTTTGGAGGAGGAATTGCGGAAATCAAAGCAAGAAGCAGTTGATTATCAGAATCTTACTCAGCAACTAGAAAAGGTATGTGAATGCCATAGGCTTATCACAATCTGTTGTCCAAATCTTTAATTGTATCGAGTCTTGTGTGTGTGTGTGTGTGTTTTTTTTTGTTTTGGGGGGGGGGGGGGGGTTGACATACACAACCCCTGCAAATTAAGAAGGTTCTTTTCAGGATATAAACACAATGCCTCCAGTAAGCTTACTGGTGTGCCGAGGTTTCCCTCCCAAATTTAAGCATATCAATACCGTATATGGCATTTAATTTGTTATAGAAATAAATCATGTCCTACATAAATCTCAGTTTGAAAGATAAAGTCCAGACTCGAGTTTAAAAAATTGATTCATGATGCATTTCCACTAGGAGGTAAAGCTGGGAAATTGCTATTATGGCATCTTTCTGTTTTAGGATCCAAGAAAGGTCTTCCTGTTATGTTTAATAAAACGCTGGATTCTACTTTATTTGTTGTTCTTTGAAAAAAAGTTGTTTTGACTTGAAATTAGTGTGTATTATGCAGATTTGAACTTCTTTGTTGCAATCTCACAGCCAAACCAAAACACACTTAAATCTTCTGTGCAATTGCATTTTATAATAGTACCATAATAGCTCAGACACAGTTTTTTTCATATGCACGTTTTTTAAGAAGGTACACAGTTTAAAATTTTCTTATCTTTTTCTATTTTTGCCACACAGATCTAAACCGGGGCTGTTGTGGTCTGAAAAATACTAGATGCTAGTGAAAAGGACCAAATCGTGTGATTCTATTTGCAATATGCATGATTTTGATACCATTGACTAATACTCCCAATTTTAGGGACAAAATAACAAGGAATATATACTGAATTGCAAAAATATATTTTAATCTTAGGAGAATTGAGAATTTTGAAGTTGATGTGCTGATTTTCTGTTCTTATAGTGTTATTGCTTGATTTTGGCACATGCAGGAAATGAAGGAGATGACTGATCATGAACAACAAATGAAGCCTAAGGTGTGATATTTTCAGCTTTGATTGCAATGAAAGCTTTCTTCTTGAGTCTATCAAAAACACTTCGTCACTAATTATGTACTTTTATTTGAATAATGAGCACTGGCTGTCCTTACAGTACATGAAACTGAGTGCTGACACTAAATCTTGTCTGTTTGAATTCTTTATGCAAAAGTGAGCTAGAAATCTTAGACTGCTCATTGTTGATACAAAATAAATGGGGCGATGCCAAGATCTGGCTTCTCTAAAAGCTATTTACTTCAGCGAGTATACAAAGCATTAATTAATATGAATCATTGATGAGAAAACCAAGAGTTGATATTAAGTGCACGTGTAGTAAATCATGCATGTGTTGGAATATTAAACAATTATTTTCTCAATGAGTAAGATTACTTTCTTAACGTTTACTCACTTTCGTGGAGTTAATCCCCATCACCTCCTCCCCCGTCCCCTTCCCAACAAAATAGTTAATTAACATTCTTTGTATCATGCATCAATTAGGCAGCATATTCACATTTGATCTTTCTATTTTGCAGAGGATGAAAGTAATATCTGACTTACTGATATCCGTTTCAAAAGCCGAAAGACAAGAAGCAAGACTGAAAGTACGACAAGACTCATTGAGACTTGGAAATGTTGGTGTAATCAGGTAGGCATGGAGCATTTTAAGAAATTACATAATTATCCATCCCGAATAACAGTGTGGAGCTGCTGACACCAAAACTGCTACAGTGGGGTAGTTGCTATTGTGAAATTTTAAAAATACAAGTTAATAATTTTAAACATATACATATATTTAGCCAAAACTAGAGGCATTCATATTCTGGCAACAGAAATGAAACTGGGAAATTTTATTTCATATTATCTCTTTTTTTACTAAGTTTCTTATTAGTTAAATAATGAATTGTAGGGCTGGAACTGTTATATCTGAGACCTGGGAAGATGGTCAAGCTTTAAAGGATCTGAATGCCCAGCTTGTATGTCCCATTTCCTTTCTCTTTCTTCATGACTTTTCTTTTTAATTTTTGTACTGGAGATTATTACTGATTGTGATTAGTTTATCAGATTCAACTAGGATTTGTTGTGAGATTTGCTGATTTAGGAATCATTATAACACATTGTTTAGGATTCCGGTTCTTTCCTACTTGTCTGTGATCAATATCTCTCAATTTGATTGTTTCTGATTGAACGTTTCATATCCAATTAATTTGTCATTATCTGAAGACCCACTGATGTTCAATTGTGCAGTGAAATTACATAGTTTTCGAAAACCCTAGATTATGAATACTACAAAACCTGAACTCTTTTGCTTCACTTTAGTGAATAAAATTATAGGATAGTGTTTTAGAAATGTTAAGTGTTTTCCTTCTCAGTATCTTTTGGCTATAACACTGGGTGTATAATGTTAATTTCACCTCAACTTCTATTTGTTATTTTTCTTTTGCAATTTAAATCTTGCCTATGTTGATAGTTACATTAGTGATACCAAGAATTCTCTCCTTATTCTTTGTTTTTTTCCCAGAAACAACTAGTAGAAACCAAGGAGGCAATAGAACGACAGCGCAAATTGTTTAAGAAAAAGCAATCTGGTAAGTTCTCTTTCATTTTCTCTTTCGGCACCTATCCTTGTAATATTGGGACAGAGGTTGATGGGACCAAATTTGGGACAGTTGTTATGACTTCTTCATCCCATTCTTAGTTTATACCAGCCATTGGTATGAACATTCCATTCATGTTGTTAAATCTCTACGTTAGGTACTTTGTATATATTGAATTTCAATAACTTCATTATACAAATCATGATAAACCATATGCTCCTTAAGGATGTAGATAGGAACTTGGGTATTATCGGTGCTTAAGTCCCTCATTGAGTAGTATGGGATGTCCGGTGATGTATTTAAGTGTTTTGTTTCCCCCCTTGATAACTAGCCTTTGAGGGTGGGTTCTCCAAGTGATTGGTGTAAAGCTGGTTGCCTGCGTCTTAGGGGCAGTGCTATGGTAGGAACTTGAATATTATAGAGTTCCTAAGTCTCAAAGTAGAATGGAATACTCCGTGGAATATTTAAGTAATTGGTTCTTGCCCCTAACGAAAGGTTTTGAGGGTGGATTCCCTGAGTGCTGGTGTTTGAAACCCAAAGAATAGTTATAGTAGAAAGAACAATTCACACAGAAAGGAATAAACCCCAGTATTATTGAATGACAAACGAAAGGAAAATACAAAAATCAGATTCTGTTCACAGAGCCTAGCTCCAACAGAGAGCTATTGTTCCCTGCCCATAAACTTCCAATACCCAATGATACCCACTCTCGTGCCAGCTCATCATTCTCTCACCCTCCTATTCATCCTCTCATACACTCTCCAAATAATGGGCTTGGGCCTACTATCCAATTGCCTGCTTGGGCTGCTATCAGCTGGGGTACCTATCTGATATTCAAATGGACAGTTTGATATAAAAAGTATCTGTCACACAGTTATAAATCTCTCGACTATATGTTGTACTATATTACTCTGTTCCCTGTGTTAATAGTGTGTTTTGTTGTTGTCCTTCTCTGTTGAAGATAAGGGTGATGGGACAGATGCAGAGGCTGGATTGCCAGAAGATATTCTAATTCACGATGAAATTTACAAGTGTCGATTAGCTAGCCTTAAAAGAGTAAGTTGCTATTTCTGCTGGTTCAACTGTTTTCTTCTTTATGTTTCTAATAGCACGAAAATGTTCAGGAAGAGGAGATTGTTCTACGAGAGAGGGATCGGTATGAAATAGAGAAGGGGAGGTTAATTCGTGAGATGAAACGCATACGGGATGAAGATGGTTCACGGTTTAACAACTTTCAGATTCTAAATCATCGTTATGCCCTTCTTAACCTTCTTGGGAAGGGAGGATTCAGTGAGGTGTACAAGGTCAGATCAGAAATAATAATCATTTGATCATATTGATATTGTTTTATCTGGAAAAATGCTAGCAAGACACTCTCTAAATACACTTTTATAAACTATTTATCATTGTCAAAATGATTAGATATCGCATTCTGTATCGACATTTAACATTTCCACTAATGATTTTGTACTTTTCAATAAATTTTAACTCACAAAGTGTGTTGTTATTCTACTCATTTGGGAAATATTATACATGGTTTTCAAAAACTAAAACCAGTGCCTGGATAGTTACATGGCCTATTTTGGCAGTTGTAAATAAATACCTTTTTGCAGTGATTTGAAGTAAGAAATTTCCAGCAGGCTTTCGATTTGGTGGACCATAGATATGTTGCTTGCAAACTTCATGGTTTAAATGCTCAATGGAGTGAAGAGAAGAAGCAGAGCTACATACGACATGCAATTCGGGAGTATAATATTCACAAGACTCTTGTACATCGTCACATTGTTCGTTTATGGGACATCTTTGAGATTGATCAGAACACGTTCTGCACCGTTCTAGAGTATTGTAGTGGTATATACTGTTAATTATTTTATGAAGTTTATTATTTTTATTAATTTTACAGGCTCCAAATATTTCTTTGGAGCTTGAACCCGAATAAATTCGCTGTCTTTGTTTGATTTACTGTTTTTAATCTACCCCTTTGCCCTTGACTTTCCTTAATTCTTCCAGGGAAGGATCTTGATGCTGTTCTTAAAGCAACGCCTATATTATCTGAGAGGGAGGCTAAGGTCATCATAGTTCAGATTTTTCAAGGTCTTATTTACATGAATAAAAGAACACAGAAAATTATCCATTATGATTTGAAGCCTGGAAATGTTCTGTTTGATGAACTTGGTGTTGCCAAAGTGACTGATTTTGGTCTTAGTAAGATAGTGGAGGATGATGTTGGATCCCAAGGTATGGAACTTACATCTCAGGGAGCTGGAACATATTGGTAAGTGGTGGCAATCTTCGTTGGAATTCAAAATGTGAAGTTTTTCAAATTTGTGTTTTAGGCTTCACTCTCCTCAATCTGGCTTAAACTTTGGTACTCCTTTTTATGTTTACTTTAGATTCCAGTATTTACTTTGGTAAAACCTCTTTATCCGCTCTTTTTCTTTTTTCAATTTGTAGGTATTTGCCTCCTGAATGCTTTGAGCTCAGCAAGACACCTCTTATATCATCAAAGGTCAATGACTTTCTAAGTTGTGAATACACAGATAATTCTTATTTCATATGCAAACAACCAACTCTTTGATCATCACGTTAAATTTTTTTATCATTTGGCTCATATATTTTCCGACATGTTGTGGAAGACAGGTTGATGTCTGGTCTGCTGGTATTTTGTATTATCAAATGCTCTTCGGCCGACGACCTTTCGGGCATCACCAAACCCAAGAGAGAATACTTCGTGAGGACACAATTATTAAGGCTCGGAAGGTTGACTTTCCTTCTAAACCTACCATTTCTAACGAGGCAAAGGTGAGTTGCACCCTTTTACTCTGATAATTTCTGTCTATAGTTGATTGCTCTTTTTGCCTTGCGTAATTTTTTTAATTAAGGGTATTTTTCAAATTGAATGCCATGCACTGATTGAGGAATCAGCACTTAGGTGCATTAAAAATTGCAGTAGAATTGTATCATCATACTTCTTAATAAAACTTTTCTCTTTTAACTTCTTAGCTTGCGCATTTTCCTTCATTTTGTTCTATTATTCAGTAATGGACAAAACTATGCTTCTTCTAAGGTTGTATGTGTGTTATGTTCATTTTCACATAACAAAAGATTCAGGCATGATCCCACATGTAAGTGTAGGAACTAGGAAGGTTGTGGTTTCCTTTGAAGACCTCAATGCATACACTTTCTTATATCCGGTTTGCTGTAGAAAGATTATAGTATCATGTACCTACTATCTACAATACTGTCGAACCTGACAATAGTCTGTGCTGTATGTACATCTTTTCTGTCAGGATTTTATCCGAAGATGTCTAACATATAACCAGGCTGAGAGACCAGATGTGTTAACCATTGCTCAAGACCCATATCTCACTTTCTCAAAGAAGTAAATGGCATTCGTTAGAAAATTCGAAGGATCTCATCTTCTAATGTCAGTCACTGGTTCTGTTAAATTTTGTATAGGTTGTAAAGATTTTGTAACCTTATCAAATGAGGCAGAGAAGGGGTTTTCCCCTGTCTGAAAGAAAGTTGTATTGTTTTCACACATCATCTTTTGGTTTAAGATATGGGGGCAAATGGTATGTGTATTTGTTTTTGACCTTCAAACGGGTCAGGAAGTATACAAGAAAATGATAAAGCTTTTTGTTATTTTTTGACATTTTTGCTTCCAAAAATAGGATAATAATGCATTTTTTAGTGGCTTCTTTAATCCTTTTGATTTTCTTACTAAAATAAAACAAAGGGATGTGGGGACATAAGGATTCGTAAAGATTCTGATATCTCTTTCAGGATTTGATTGGATGGGATGACAAAAATCATTAAAAAAATTAAAAAAAAGGATGGGGTGTTAGCATAACTTACTAAGAAAAATTAAACAAAAGAAACGATTTTAAAAATCAAATTTAGGTCTCTTAGGTCCATTACAGGGAAGATGCTATTCATATTTTATAACTTTCGTTTTAAGTAGTGTTATTAAAACTGGCCATTTAGTCTTACTTAGTCGGGTTCGTTAAGGATTAGTAATTTAGTGAATCAATTTAATTTAATTTAACTCAGTTTATTTATTAATGAATTAGAAAAATTTAAATTTGTTTTTATTAACAGTTTATTTAATTACAATTTTTTTTAATAAAAAAAGTTATAAACTTTTTGTAATTCAAATTTAAAATAAATTTCATTCTCAAAACAATTCAAAATAATAAGGTCCATAAGAATAAGTGGTCTTGCCAACCTTGACATCAATTAAAGTTCTATTTTTACTAAAAATATAATCCAATTACAAAATTCCAAAATTTATCAAAGAAACCAAGAAATAAAATTAATCCATTTATATTATTTATAAAATATTATAACTCAAAACTTTAAATAAATCAAGCGTACACCTCATTCTCGTGTCTCTATTATGCTACATTTTCTGTTCTCATATAATCAAGGATCATATGATCATTACAACAAACTCAATCATAAACACAAATAAAATGGATAAACTATCATAATACAAATATGGTTGTGTTATGGTATATACATAATCATTTAAGTGATCCAATGGATGAAGAGCACACCCTTCACTTGATTTAAGTGATCCAATTATAAATGAGAAGAATCTTTCAACTTACTAACTTTAATATCTTTTTTTATTTAAATTAGATTTTAGGAAATATTTTTGTTTTAAAAAATATCTTTCAATTTTAAAAATGATTTATTCTTTTAGAATTAAGAAATCAAGATTCAGATATTGTAAATATTTTTATATTTTATATTATGTTACGTTCTTTATATATATATATATATATATATATATATATATATATATATATAT